>NW_026068221.1:720254-736248 GCF_014885135.2 Alexandromys fortis
AAGAAGAAGAAGAAGAAGAAGAAGAAGAAGAAGAAGAAGAAGAAGAAGAAGAAGAAGAAGAAGAAGAAGAAGAAGAAGAAGAAGAAGAAGAAGAAGAAGAAGAAGGGGAGGTGGCAGAAAATAAATACCACAGCTACTAAAGAACAATTGAAAATATACACACAAGAAATGTCATCCACAAGCATTTACATACATAATTTACAAGCTTTTGTGCTGTTTTTAAAGCAGATGTTTCCTGCCGACGTTTGGAAGAAGAAAGGGCACTTATGCCACTTCTTATTATGTGATAAGTTATCTTCTCTGAGTCTTTTCTTCTCAGTTTAGTATTAGAGGAACACGCATGCATTTCATATGTATGGGAAAACTGTAGTCACCATTTTCCAAGTCACCATGTCTGGAGGCATCTGGAAACCGGAGTTTGTCCTTCAAAGAGCACACACATTTGTGCAAACGGGACCTTAAACTGCGTGAAGGGGAGCGAGTCAGCCCCGGGAGCCATTATTTATTTACAAATTAGACATCATGTACACTTTTAGTCTTCTCTGTTCATATGAAAAATTCCAAATGTTTTTACTGTTATTCATTTCATACATGTATCTGTTTACAAGATTATGTATGGTTTTCCATTTTAGCAAAGGCAGACTATTGAAACCATTGCCACCTGCTGGTCAAATCTAAAACTACACCTCTGAGTGTGTGCTGTGGAAAGGTTAATAGAAAGGCATGATTAATAAAAACTCAGAGAGAGAAAATGGGGTTTACCCTGAAGACCCGAAAATCAAAGCAGCCAGCCATTGGCTTTTACCTCAATCTTAGTCCAAAATGGCATTCCTGCCTTCAGGAATCTCAGAGTGAGACTGTGTCTGAGAGCTGTCTCTTCCATTTTATAATCCCCTCTACTTCTGAGATTAAAGGTATGCATCACTGTACTGCCCAGTTTCTATGGCAAACTAGTGTGGCTACTGGGTTTAAAGGTGTGTGTTATTGCGGCCTGGTCTGTAGACTGAGCAGTGGAGTTACTCTCTGAACTTCAGGCAAGCTTTATTTATTAAAATAAAAAGGAAATGCCACTACAGGCCTGACCCACCAGTTTGCTAGAAACCAGTCATTTCTGCAGGAAAGGTTGATGCTTGGATCCCTGAGCTCCTGGAAGGAAATCCAACCTGTTTCACCAAGAGAATGGGCAGTGTGAGTGTCTCTGAAGGGGAGTAGGCTAGCCTTTGGGTATGCGGAGTATGTATTTGGTGGCTAGCTTTCCTCCTCCTCCCCTAGCTTAGGTACTATGAATTTCTTTGCCAGAAAGCTAGACTTATACAAAGCTGAGAAGCCTGGGAAGATGGCTCAGAGGTTAAAAGCCTTAATTGCACTTCCAGGTTCAATTCCCATCATTCACATGGAGGCACACAGCCAGCTCTTAACTCCAGTTCTGAGGCGTCTTTGACTCTTCTGGTCTCCATGGGTACTCCACCCACGTGGTACGCTTGCATACACGCGAAACTCACTCACATTATAATAGAAAAATCTTTTAAAAATTGGATAACAAAACCTTCTTTTCTTCCCAAATGCATCTAACTTCTGTAGATTACAAGTCTAGTACATTTTTAAATTAAAGTTTTTAGGTAGCATTCAAACTAACAGTTTTCATCACGGCATTTTCATGCGCAGTTTGTTTACATTTGCCCCTCCCCCAGCTCCCCTGCCTTCCTCTTGCTGTTTCCCTTTCCAGACATAAGCCTACCTTAAACAAGTGGGGATTTTCTTTTCCCATGTTATTTTTCCACTCTGATTGTCTAGCACATCAGGAAGTGAGAATATTCATGTCTCCTTGCCCAGCAGGTCGTTAGCCTCCCAGAAGGCTGGGTTGAACATGGTGAATAGCCTGGTGGCCTTTTGCAATACCTATGTGACCCAAAACACCCTGGATCCTCCCTAAGACCTTATCACGAGCTTGTTGATTTACAGAACCTATCTTTATGGGAGGTGTCAGATGTAGTTAATATATAGAACCCATCTTTACGGACAATGTCACGCGTACTTTATGAAGAGTTTTGATGGAGTCACATCTTAAGCATTATTGTGCTCTTGGCACTGAGTTACACATGGGATTAAGTTAATTATTACTAGGAAAAAATTTCGCCAATTTGTGCTGTGCTTCAATATGTCTAAAATAAATTCCCCAGAGTTAGACTTTCAAAGTTTGACCCAACACCAGCTGCTTAGTTGTACTGTATCCAACTGCCTTCTGGCATCCTGTGGATCGCTACTCTGCTGGCCATGGTGGTCGCAGAGACACCCACAGAACAGACCTGAAAGAATGACTAGAATACGGATTTATTAGGGTAGCTTACAGACTGTATTCCAGGGAGTACAACAAAGGCCATCTCCTGGCAGAAAAGTCAAGCGCGAATTCAGTAGTTGTTCAATCTATGAGACTGAATGCCTCAGGAATCCGGTGCTGGAATCCCAGGGAACTCCTAGCGAGCCACTGGGCTGCCATCTGTGTTGGATCCCTGAAGAAGTAGGCTCTAACAGAAGTTCAGGAAAGCCTCAGCAGCAGGCTAGATGCACTTGTCAGTACAACGGAGAGCAAGCAGGCAAAGAGCAAAATTATCTTTCTGCCATGTTCGTTATCTTACGGACTGTCACTAGACGGGGACTGTCACTAGACGGTCTGGACAAACTTGGGGGGAGTCTTCCTACCTCGAATGATCCAATAAAAATAAGTCCCCCTCACACACCTACCTTCCCCCTTCGAATGACCCAATAAAAATAAATCCCCCACACGCATTCACAGCTGCTTGGGTTTGAGTTGATTCCAGATGTAGTCAAGTTGGCAACCAAGATTAGTCGTCACACATCGAAATAAAGTATCCTTTGCAAGTTTAGGACTGATTATATATACAATGAAACCAGACTGTATTCTTTCCAGAGTTTCCTGGGGGAAAAGAGAAGCCATGGGAAGCTTCAGTGATACTATCTCTCTCCACTGGACATTCTTTTTCCTGTAGCGGAGACTGGTGTAACAGAAAGTAAAGGCAGGAGACTGAGCAGAAGATCAAGCGCAGTAAGGGACTGTGGAAACAGGGAGGTAAGGGGTGCAGCCTTTCCCGGATTAGCCATGGCAACTATCTGGTCTTGTAGCATAAGTTACCTTAAGGGCTTTGAAGGAAAACAGAAAATCCGCACACTATTTCCTACCATTTCATATACTTTCCTGTCCTTGTTATTTTTTGACATATAATTTTTTTGGGGGGAGAAAAAAAATTCTAAAGATGTATAAGAGAAGAGTTCATTTGAACCAAGCAGCGCACAGGGGGAACCAATCCTAACAGCAGATCTTCAAGACATAAGACGGAATCAGTAACCTGTGTGCTGATAGCCATCTCACCACTGCCTGTGGAGAAGGCACTTCCTCAGAAATACAAGTTTCTACTTTGGTGTGGACATACCAGAGCACAGGGAAGATAGCATAGCAAAATATGTCAAATGTTAAGCATGGGATGGCAGGACGGCTCGTTGATTGTTTTTTTTTTTTTTTTCTTTATTAGCGTGCACCATCGCGTCAGGTTAGGGAGTCAAGTGAAAAGTGTAGATGTTAAGTATCAGCCTGTGCCGGGCCAGGTAACTGAACATTTTAGATCCCTGCTCCTATAATTCCATTATACACTGTAACTTTGTCACAGCACGGCTCTCCAAGGACCTTAGAAAGGGTATAGCTCTCAAAGTATGGTTACCAGACAGGGAGTGTCAGAGTCATCTGGGAGCTTGCCAGAAAATGTCAATTTTTGGGCTTCATCTGCCAGCTGAACTAGAAATTCCTACAACCTGGTTGGTTGTAGCAGGCTTAACAGACTGGGTGATTGTGATGGCAGCTAAAGTTAGAGACTCTTGTCTCTTCAGAACTTAAAAGTTATATAGTGAATGCAGTCAGCCAATTTTTAGTTAAGAAAACAATCATTATTTTGTTCCACATACTCAGATTCGCTCCTATTTATTTATTTAAGATTTCTGCCTCCCCCCTCCCCCGTCTCCCATATCCCTCCCCCTCCCCCAATCAAGTCCCCCTCCCTCATCAGCCCAAAGAGCAATCAGGGTTCCCTGCCCTGTGGGAAGTCCAAGGACCACCCACCTCCATCCAGGTCTAGTAAGGTGAGCATCCAAATTGCCTAGGCTCCTACAAAATCAGTACGTGCAGTAGGATCAAAACCCAGTGTCCTTTTTCTTGACTTCTCAGCAGTCCTCATTGTCCCCTATGTTCAGCGAGTGTCCGGTTTTATCCCATGCTTTTTCAGACCCAGGGCAGCTGGCCTTGGTGAGTTCCCGATAGATCATCCCCATTGTCTCAGTGTGTGGGTGCACCCCTCGAGGTCCTGACATCCTTGCTCATGTTCTCCCTCCTTCAGCTCCTCATTTCGACCTTGGGATTTCAGTCCGGTGTTCCAATTTGGGTCTCTGTCTCTGTCTGCTTTCATCGCCCGATGAAAGTTAATCTCCAGGAGGATGACTATGTCTTTCACCTTATTATTTAGCTTCTCTAAGATCGCGAATTATAGGCTCAATGTACTTTATTTATGGCCAGAAACCAAATATGAGTGAGTACATCCCGTCCTTTTAACAAAAGAATTTTTCTCGCAAAATTGGCTGTTTGCGCCCTCTGGTGACCATATTTCGAATTGCACCATGGCTGTCACTTCAGTAAGAGACATTAAAAAGTAGGGAGAGCAGAGGAAACACCCGCCTCCCCGGAATTCCACAGGAGACACTTTCAGCATGTAATGTAGCAGATGAAGCGCTGATTCACAGTGTCTAATGCATTAAATCACACGATATACTATTTCCTTATGCATATGATTATAAATATATTTTTCTGTAAAGTCATTTTTACTTTATAGTATATTTAACATAGCTTAATGTACAGCAATATTTTTGAAGCATTAATTTGGTGAGTGTGGCGAACGTGTGGTGTGTGGTGTATGCAGAGGCCAGAGCGGAATACTGGTGCCGTTATCACTCTCCATCTTTTGCCTTGAGACAAGATCTCTCACTAAACCAGAAACTGGCTGATCTGGCTAGTTGGGCTCACCTGTGATGTCTCAGAACCCACCTGTCTCTCCTTGGAAATGCCGTGCTTCTGCCTGTCTCTGCCCCTCCCCCAATTCTGGTGTTACAGGTATATGCAGACATACCCGGCTTTTTATGTGGGTGCCGGGGATTCAAGCTTAAGTTCTTATGCTTGAACAAGAGTTCTTATCCATTGAACCCTTGACTGTCTTCCCAGCCCCTTGCCATATTAATTTTGTTTGTTTTTGGTTTGGGTTTTTTGAGACAGGGTTTCTCTGTGCAACAGTCCTAGCTGTCCTGAATCTAGCTCTTGTAGACCAGACTGCCTCAAACTCACAGATCTGCCTGCCTCTGTCTCCCGAGTGTTGGGATTAAAGAAATGTGCCACCACAGCCCAGTGACATATTAGTTTTATAAATAAATCACAATAGTTTTGTTTTACGTTATCATAGTTTTATTCTAATGATTTTACTGATTAAGAACTCCAATCCTTGAAAACACTAGAAAAATTAGTAGAGGCATTAACTTGTGTATTCTTTATTATGTACTGCCTCAAGATAACCACTCTATAATGTGGAAATGTTCTCCAACAATGTGTGGACTTGTTATTTTTTTTAAACATGAGATATGTATATTCATATACAAATAAATATGCATATTTATATTTTATTTAAAATAAAATATAAAGCAAAAATAAATAAAATAATTATATGCTCTTTAAAAGTCATGTTGAATAACATGCTCTATATCTTGTTTATATACCCACATGCCTTGATGCTTTTGATTATATTTCTTTAATGTTTGTTCATGCAAGCAATTTTACATGCCAATTCTTTTTCTTGTTTGAATTACCTGTTGGAATTGGTGAACATGGTTCTTTTGAGCCATCAGAATTCATCTATGTTGGGCAGATTAATGTCTAAAAACAGTGCTTCAAATACTGGTACCTATGCTGGACTTAAAAGTGCTGAACTTTGACTGGCATCTGATGCCTGCAGGGAAGAGACACACACTGACATCTACTGCTAATTATCCGATCCAGCTGCGGCCCTGAGGAGCTGGACCTCTTTGCCTTCACCGCAATCAGTGTCATCTTCCAGCTCCGTGAGATTCTGACAAGACTGTAGGCCCTTAGATACAGCATTTACTTTGTGTGCATGTTTGTGTGGGTCCACATATGTGTACAGATGTGCGTGGGAATGGAGACCAGAGGTCAGCCTTGGGTGACATTCTTCAGTTCTTCAGGAGCCATCTACTTTGTTGTGTGTATATATACATACATTAGATATAGATATAGATAGATAGATAGATAGATAGATAGATAGATATTCTTATTTGGTGTGGGTAGTGCCAGGTTTTATCTTTATAACTAAGGAAACCATTTTAATAGCACATCCACCAATATTCACAAATACATGAACCGTCTTGGGAAAATCCTAGGAAACTAGTAGCCACAGAAACTGGGTATGGTGGGACAAGACCATGGTGGGTCAGGTCTACTTTCCACTCTATCTGGGTGCCCTCTTCATTCGGTAAATGCTTATTATCTATTTTCAAGCAAATAGAACTTTTAGAGAAAAACTTCACTCTGATGTGAAATAAAGGACATTTGGATTTCTCCTACTTAAAAATGCTTGTACACAATAAGGCATATGGAGAGAGGAGCAGCTGGGAGTGCCTCCTCTAGACTCAATGAGCTTTGTCTGAGTTTTTGTTTGGTTTTCCTTTCTGCACGGTCACCTGAAAGCACATAGTCTTAGGATAGAATGCTTTGGTCACAGCGACTTTACTCTGGTATGTCATCTAGATAGCCCCTATCCATGCTGTTCCTGGATGAGCTCCTTGAGTTGCAACTCTTGAAAGGGAGTAAGATACATCTTGTCCCAGTACTAAATTAATGGAGAATAATTATGCTGTTCCAGTGTCCCCAGACTGGCTTCTCAGTCTTTGTGGCAGAAACGTGGAGAGGAGACACCAGGAGCTGGTGTCCTGGTCTTCCTGATTTCACTTACTCTAGTTGCCACACACCATTTCCTGCTTTGTGTCTTTTCTAAAACCAAGGAACCTAGGTGCCAGGGAAATCAAGAATCTAGTGAGTTTAAACACACAGACCTTCAAATTCACTATGGTACTATTTGTTTTGATGTTGAATCAAAGGGATGCGCCACTTAGTCTCTTCACAGTAAAAATAATCTAATAATAATGAGCTACTTATTAGATCATTGGGGAACATACAAATCCAAATATGACCTTTCAAAACCTAGCGATAGAATTTCACTTTGGCATGATACAGCTACCCTGAGTCCTAAGCCTCTAGCCACTTGTCAATAATGGATTAGTCACAGCAAATAAGTGGCTGCCAGGAAGAAAATCATACAGGCACTTGAAAATATTCTAATAAGAAAACATGCTTTGAGAACAGATTTAGCTGAACCACACTTCTCGGTTCAAGCGAGCCTCAATTTAGATTCATCAGCCCTCTGCTTTGTTTTCGCAATCTGCTCCATTCTACAGACCACGATCACTGCATGATTAAAAACCCACTTCATTTGAGATGTTTTAAATAAAAATTGCAGATCAAGGCCAGACAGTGAGTACATTATGGTCTCACAAGCACATGTGAAAAACAGTGCCATGAAAACACATTTAAATAGTAGCACTGCGGGGAGACCAAGCAAAGATGGCCAGTGCACACACAGCTGAGTGAAGTCTCTCCTGCCACCTCCCAACCCAAGTTCGAGCCAGAGCACACCCTACTGAGAGAAACTCAGAGGAGAGTGTCAGAGAGAATGGCTGTATCTCTGGTAAAAGTTCCCCAGCACATCTGTAATTTCTGTCATTAGAACCTTTTAAAACATATTTGAAGATCAATTCAAGATGGCAGTGGTCACTGGCACCCGTGGGACCATGGAGCAGCTCATAGTGTGTGTCCTTGGTTCCCTGGTTGGACCTGTAGAGTGGAATCACCACTGCTGTGATGCTGCCCATGGGCCACAGGCAAGATGTTCATACATCACTGAGGGCAGGGAGATGTGCAGTGGCCTGGAGCTCTGATGTGGGAGTGTCATATATCAATATGTTGATTTCATTGGTTAATTATTAAAGAAAGTGCTTGGCCTGATAGGTTAGGACATAGGTGGGTGGAGTAAACAGAACAGAATGCTGGGAAGAAGGGAAGTTAGGCAGATGCCATGCCTCTCCTCTCTGGGGCAGATGCAATGAAGCTCCAGCCCAAGATGGATGTATGCTAGAATCTTCTCGGTAAGCCACCACCTCGTGGTGCTACACACATTATTAGAAATGGGTTGGTCAAGATGTGAGAGTTAGCCAGAAGAGGCTAGATATAATGGGCCAGGCAATGTTTAAAAGAATACAATTTGTGTGTTGTTATTTTGGGGCATAAGCTAGCCAGGTGGCTGGGAGCTGGGTGGCAGGAATGCACCCCATAGCTCCTTCTACAGAGCTCCTACTGATCCCATCTCTGGATGCTTTGCCCAGTTGCAAGATCTCCCTAACTCTGGGCAGCAACAGGGTGTTGGTGACTAGTCACATTGATAGTCTAGTATTAATGGTGCTTCAGAAACCAGAGACTTTGAACCAGACCAGTGACTTGGTGCAATCAATAAGTATTTACATGTAAAGGTGTTCTGACGATATATATACATGCTGCAACACACTGCAGTCTGCAATGTCACTTGATGAATAAAGGGGAGATAGAGAGGTGAGAAGGATTGCATGTGGTGGAAAGAGACAGAACTCAGTGGTGACAACAAGTGTAGAAGCAGAGACTTGGTGGACAGGGGAGCATGTTTTTGCCCCTTAGCATGGTGGTATGCAATAGTCTGGAGCTCACACCAGCTCTGCTCCTGAAAGTGCTGTCCAGCCACGTACTCACTCTGACTCCGAGAACTGCAGGATGTCTGAGGTGAAGAATGGTTCAGTTTCTGTACTGGGCCTCCTCAAAACCCTAGGACCAGCAAGACCAGAGCAACAGCCTGGAGCCCATGCAGATTCAGTCTCCGAACTCACTGCCAAGCCCAAATATCACCCTGGCTCTGAGCTACCACAGGATAGAGAATGGTTCATTTTCTGAAGTGGGCCTTCTGAAAGAATCTCCATGCTCTGTGTTGCCGCCAGAGGCCACATTGCTGTACATGGTCCTTGCTATTAGTGTCTTTAGTTCAAGATGCTGCCAGAAGTCATGTTGTTGTTCCTCCCCCATGATGCCGCTGGAGTCCATGCTGATGTCCATAGTTCCTGTTATTACCAGGAGCCATGTTGATGTCAGTGGTCTATGTTGCTGTTAGGGGCCATGTTGGTGTCTGTGTTACATACTATCAACAGAGGATATGTGGATATTTGTGGCCTGGCCTACTGCCTGAGGCCATGTTGATGTCTCTGGTCTGTGTGGCCGCTAAAAGCCATGTTGGTGTTTGTGGCTTATGCTGACACCTGAGATCATGTTGATGTTCTTGGTCTGTACTACCAACAGAGGACAAGTGGATGTCCGTGGCCAGGGCTGTCACCTGAGGCCATGTTGGTTGTCTGTGGTCTGTGCCACCATCTGAGGCCATGTCAATATCCATGATCTGTTCTGCCACCAAGGTCCATGTAGTTATCTATGGTCTTCCTTACCACCAGAGACCATGTGGATGTCTGTGATCATGGGCTGCCATGGGAGATGATGTTGATGTCTGTGGTCTCTGAAGCCACTAGAGAGCATGGTGATGTCTGTGACTCGTGCTGCGGCCAGGGGTCATGATCAAGTCCATGATCCATGATGCTATCAGTGACCATGTGGATGTCTGTGGTCCATGTAGCTGGGGAAAATCATGTGGAAATCCATGATTCATGCTGCCACTGGTTTCTGTGGGCAAAGAAGCATCTGTTGCAGTGGTATTGATGACTACAGACTCTTAATTGAGAATGAGACATTGAAGGCTTTTGCAACAACCTCTCTGTCCCCCAAAGAGAAAAGAAACAGTCTAGACAGGAAGTCATTGAGGAGAGTTCTTAAAAATTATAATGAAGATGCTGAAGTGTGGCTCTTCATAAATGGCTTCTGGCAGGGGGACAGGAAAGGACTCAGTTATCTTTATGGGGCTGGCCACTGAGAGTTTGGTCATGTTGCAATAAGTACAGGGGCAACACAAATTCTACTTGATGTATTTTATTTCTTTCTTTACTCTTTATTTGTTTGGGGTTCATAAGGGTGGGAGGGTAGACCTGAGAGGAATGGGAAGTGAGTGTGATTAGGATGCATTGTATGAAATTCCCAAATAATCAATACAAATATTATGCTGCAAAAATAGTGTTGTTTTTGACATAACTTATACATACTATGCAAATGCTTGTCCAGCAAATGGCATTTTAGACAAGAAAGAAAATGCATAAACAATGTCATTTACTATTATCTTTTACTCTGCTGCTGTAGGAAATGTTATTAGGAAATAAACAAGATATCAAGTTTGATTGCATTGTGTGGAACATGGCACCTATAATTACTTTGGCTAACTGAGTTCTCTGTGTTTCCACAGGAGTCCAAGGGACAGGACCCCGAGTTCTCCATCCTGGTGTATCTGGCAAAACTAATCCATTAAATTGACCTAGAAGAGTCCCTGCTTCATGTCTTGGATTTCTGATTTTTTTGTAAACCCTGTTCTGTGTCCTCCTGCAGCACCTGGACATGATGTATGGGAAGACAATACAAAAGACACTGTATCTAAACACAAAGCTGAACGCCCCCAGTCATGCCTAAAGGTCCACCTCAGCAAAACTCATCCTGGATTATCCTCCCAATATCAGTATAGTTTCAGCAGCTCCTTGAGGAGCATGCCAGCTCACCCTTTGCCTTAATATGTGTTATTCATTATTAATGTTGTATTGATGTACATTCACTTGATATTGTGTGTAACGATAAAACAGTAGGTATCTCTATTTAGATATGAAGGCAGAATTCTTCTAAAAACATGCAGTTGACCTCTGTGTATGATGTTTCTTGTACTATTAGAGTTCATTTAGCATATTATCACTTCTAATATCATTAGGCTTGTTTTCAAATATTTACCTGGAATTCACATTATGTTGTGATTCTTGGCCAATTTCTCTGCTAAGAGTTGTAGAGATATTAACCCAATTAACCGCAATGCCAATTATGACTATTTTCTCTTTTTTTCAAACGTTATACTTTAAAATTTGACTATATAGATATTAAGATAAAATATTGGTAAATATATAAGAAATAAGGCTGATGATTGAGGGGAAGTTCTAAACAATGTATCTAGGCTCATTGATAGTTTACACAGACGACAGAGCAAAAACTAGTGGTACTTTGTGACCACAGGTTTTAAGTTCTAAGCATTCATTTATGAGGCTCCTACTCTAGGAAAATTACTTTAAGTTTTTTTCACTCTTTGGGTGCTGGGAATTGAACTTAGAGTTTGGTATACACTAGACAAACACCCTACCACTCATACTCCCCCAGACCTTGTTGTTTAACTTCTCATAATACCTGTATCCCGATCTGAATAGTGTCAACAATGAAAAGTATCTTGAACACTTATAAGGATTAAATTAGGTTTACTACCCACTGGTTAAAGTTCTGTGTAAATGTCAATGAGCACTTTTTTTGTAAGTTGCTTTTCAGAGACAGCAAGATATCTGATTTTCCCTAAGTTTTGCTTTACATTTCAGAGATCATTTCAACTATGTGGTGCATACCTACAGGCCTTCTGAAACAAATTTTCCACCCTATAGTCAATATCATGTTGAGAGTATCATTGTAGACACAATTCTAAGAGTGTTTAAAACACTTGTCCTTGAGCTTTTGCAAGCTTATCAAAGTGAAAAGGGATGCTGAGTAGTGCTGTATTATTCCCATTCTACAGAAACCAAGGATAACTTATACTACACTCTGTGATGCTGCGAGTTTACCACTCCTGTAGTATGCAAATATCTGCACATGTCTTTTATGACTGTACTTTTAGATCTTCTTTCTGACAGATATAATTTTGGCTTATTTGACACTCAGAATAAGCTAAGTGACATTAGTATTAGTCATTTCTTTGTTGTGAGATGAAATGAGGAATTTTGGGAAAGAAGAAACAAACTTAATTTTATTTTAGATAGTTTCCAGGACCTTTATTTCCCTTCTAGTTTCCAAATAAACCTTTAAAAGAGGGGCATAAATGAAAACCAAATTGTAACCATGTCCATGCTGAACAACCACGGGACCTTGAAGGAGTCTCTTTTCTGGGAATGGCCTCACCACGAACACTGGAAGACACTAAACATAAAGAGAGTAGGGCATGGGCTTTAAGGTGGATGAGATACTCATGGATTTATTTGATCCAGAGAGCCACAGACTAGTGGTGGGTTTTATGCTCCTTTTTTGTTGTTGTTTAAATTGGAAAGTTTATTTGTTCAGTCCACCAAATAGGATGCAAGCACTGTCAGGACAAATACACAGAAACAATGCAGATCGACATCAAACAGTAATTTAGTTTAAATGAAAGGAAATCTCTTTAATGTTATGACAACATACTCCTAAGAATCTCCTCTTCAGTTAGTAGACATTTCAATAAAATAAAGGGTAATGAATTAAGTGGAAGTCAGCTTGTGAAATCTTAAAAATAAAACTCTGACTCTATTAATCCATGCCAGTTAAACAATGTAACTAAATTTCCAAGTGCAAAGGAGATGAAGCAGTCAGTGACCCTTTTTGTTTAACCAGCCAAAGAGAATGCTTCCTAGGACACAGCAGGCAGACTGATCTAGAACAGAGTGTAGTAAGTTCATCTCAAATTGTGCTAAACGCTCATCATTAGTATGACACATTTGGTCCATGATGTAGTTTAATTTCAAGACATACCACAATTGTTTTATATATATTTTAAAAAGCCAGGTATACTTCCACATACAAAGAAAGGTCCTGGGGGTGGGGGAGATTTATAGGAAGTAGTCTGGGGTACGCCGGGTCACATGAGACTCTCCACGACGAGGTGCTGGGGCAAACTGAAGAAAAGAATGTTTTAAAGTGTCATCTAATTCCATGATAGCAGCCTGATTTCCACAGCGATAGCAGTAATTGGGCGCACTAAAAATGGTAACCACATTCCTATCATGGCACCAATTATAACCTTCCATTACAAGCTGGTGAGCGCGAGACACCAGTGTGAGACCGTTGGCATGGTTAAATGTTTCAAAGGTATAGCCAGCACCATGTGGTCAAATGCCCCATCCACCATGGTGATCTGGATCTGACCATTAGAGATCACACATTGGGCCCTCATGTGGAACTTTCTTGTAAACGATCTAGGGCTCTTATATGATCCAGTGTATCTATGGACGGAGACAGGCCACCATGGAGGCAGAATATCTGTCCATCCACTAAAGCTGTAAGTGGAAGATAGTTGAAGAGATCTGTAAAGTATTTCCACACGTTGGCATTCCCATACTTTCACAGACATTCATCATAAAAGCCATACACTTGGGTGATCTGTCGGCTTTCATGATTTCCTCGCAATATTGTAATGCGCTCTGGATAGCGCACCTTTAATGATACAAGCAGAGTAACAGTCTCCACAGAATAATAACCTCTGTCTACGTAGTCACCCATGAATAAATAGTTTGTATCTGGTGATTTTCCACCAATTCTGAAAAGTTCCATAAGGTCATGGGATTGGCCATGCACATCTCCACAGACAGTAACAGGACAGCGGACCTCTTGTACATTTGATGCTTTTGTTAAAATTTCCTTAGCCTTCTCGCAGTGTCCGCACTTGGTTCTCATTCAGCTGCTCCACCCACTGGTCCAGCTCCTTGGTGAACGCCTTGTCGTCCAAGGCGGCCTTCCGCGCATCCCGGCCGCCTCCCCCGCCCCCGCCGCCGCCTCCTTCGGCCCCTGGTGGGACCACCGAGCTGCGGAGCGCGCAGCCCACGCCCCGCCTAAGCGCAGCGAGCAGCTGCGGGCCTCGGCCTACGGGAGCTGCCGCCCTGCCCAGCCCCACCCGGCCCGGGCCACGCGCCCCAGGGCGCAGCAAAGTGGCACAGGGCTTGGAGCGCAGCTCTGCTCGGGGGATCTCCGGGCCCGAGGGCACCCGCCCGCTGCCACTGCAGCCCGCAGGCCTCTCCGTGCTCTCGGGTTTCATGCTCTTAACTAATCCATTTTTCTCCTTAGAGTCTCAGTAAGACTGTAAAATAAGTATTTATTGTATTTATAATAAAGAAGAAAAAAACACCAAAACTCAATTTCTGCAATGCTTGTTTTAAATAGGAATTGGAGCAATATCTTCCCTTTGAGCTTTTGGGGGAAATTGAATGATGATATTAAAAACATTCAGAGCTTTGCCTGGCACCTTCTAGCGAGTATTATTCATTTTCATCATTCACTGTGATCATTATTGCACCTTGAAGCAATTCCAAAGTTGAGTCATCTGGTTGGGCCTTGCATTGTCAGGCAATGCAATTCTTCTGTCTGTGCTGCTGCAATCATTGGAACAGACCGGATAGCATACAGATTAAAGGAAGAGCATAGAAAGTTACATAGCATCATTTAATATGAAATAGATGTGGCATTTGCCTACCAGTGCATTTGAATGCTTGGTTCAAGAAATGGGGCAGGTACAGCTATAAAGTGTCCAACAAAACCAAACCTCAATGCCTTCCCATGCCAAATGATTTAACATTAAATTACAAAGAGGACAAGGGGGCATAAATCTGCACATACATCAGCATTCTACAAAATGTCCATGTAGAATGCACATAATATATCAGCACAAACATAATATGCACATATTCAAGCAACAACAACAACAACAACAACAACAAAACCAGGAGAGTGAAACAGCAAAATGTTCTTACTTTCCTCTGTTATGGTGAGATTGCTGGCCGTTGATACCTCCCTCTTTGTAATCAACGGCATTTCAATCATTTAGTATCAATAAGGCCTTCAGCTTTTTACTGAAAACATACAAAACAAACAAACGCTACAGAAAGGTGTAAAATGAAGTTGCAAGTGCTCAGTACTTAGGATAATAAACTTGGCAAATGCTTTGAACCCACCCCTTGAATTGCCCATTGTCTTTCCTTTACCTCCTGATGTAACTTGAAAGCTCATATTTTGCTTTATAACTTACACTATGAATATAAAGCACCACCAAATATATATGCATATATAATTTCATATTGTAGATGTTTTAAATCACCACTTAATGATTTAATATTGCACTTTCAGATTTATATATAATTTGAATTTTAGATTTAGGGGATTTGTTTTCTCCTCTACAAATCATTTCCATATAAGAATAAACCATGATATGTTTTTTATATTTTAAATATTTATTACATAAATTAAGTGTAAAGTTGGGGTGGGCACACCATAGTAGGTGTATAGAGGTCAGAGGACAACTTGGAGGAATTCTTTTCTTCCACTGTGTGGGCCTCAGGAATCAAACTCAGGTCATTAGAGTTGGGTAAACCATTGACTCATGTAGCCCATCCTCTTAAAACTCTGTCTCGAACCCCCCCCAAAAAAAAACTTACCATTTTATTTCTTAATTCTCTCTTTCTGTTTCTGTCTCTCTCTGTGTAGTATGTATGTATGTGTAGTGTGTGCGAGTGTGTGTGTGTGTGTGCATGCATGTACATGTGTTAGGGTTTCTATTGCTACAGTCAAACACCATAACTGACAAGCGAATTTGGTGAGATTGGGTTTATTTGGCTTACACTTCCACAAGACTGTTCATCATTGAAGGAAGTCAGGACAGGAATTCAAACAGTGTGGGAACATGGAGGCAGGAGCTGATGCAGAGGCCATGGAGGGGAGCTGCTTATTTACTTGCTTCTCATGACTTGCTGGGCTTTTTTTTTTTTTTTTTTTTCTTTATTTATTTAATAAAGATTTCTGTCTCTTCCCCACCGCCGCCTCCCATTT
>NW_026068221.1:736258-753139 GCF_014885135.2 Alexandromys fortis
TTTTTTTTTTTTTTTTTTTGAGAGGCATGTCATCATTTTAATGATATAGATCTTTGGTGTCTCCCTCATTAGCAGTAGACTAACTCCTCTCCTCCCTCCACAATGTTTCTATGATGAGTGACAAACAGAAAGGAAATCACATTTTCATACTAAAAACAAAATGATCAGAGCCTTGATTTCTCCACTACAACTACATGCAGAGTTCAGGATTCCGCATGCACCACCTCGAATCACAGACCAACACCTCACATTCTGACCTGGAATCTCTCCCTCCAGCCCTGGGCTGGCTTTGGCCTGGGCTTAGGTAATAATGATACCTATAGGTGCTGCATGGAGGGCTTTGGGGAGAGGGGGGAGCTTGGTGGACAAACTGGGGGTGGACTAGCCTACACCCCCCACACTCCTGAGAGCCTGTCCACCACCATGCATTGGCTCCATCCTGTGTCAGACAAGCAGTCTGCTTCCTTCACCCCGCTTGTAGTATAGGAAGTCCCCTACATGGAAGCTGGGGCCAACTTTTTTGTCTTTGTGGGCTGAGAAGACAAAGAGGCTGGAACCCTAGAAGGTTTAGAGTCAGAGGCAATTGGGGGTATGGGGTAGGCTGCTCCTCTGCTCCTGGTGGTTCTGCCCGTAGGAGTCTGCAGGGAAGACTCCCACTCTTCTGCCCTGGATGGTATAGTCTAGATCTGGAAGAATTCATTCTTCTGGGGCTCCTGCCCAGGGTTGAGTCCCCTAGGCCAGTGACCCTAGGAGAAAGGGGCTTCTTCATTCATACCAGGCCCAGCAGTGTGGTTCTTCTGGGCTCTAGATCCTGGAGGACTCTATTCCCCAGGCCAGTCTTGCGCTTTGGACTGCCCCTTCTCCACTGGCTCCACGCCCCACCCTCTCATTCCTCCTGTTCCCCAATGCAGGCATAAGCTCTTCTGTGTGTTCAGTTCCCAGCCAGCTCTGAGGTCCAGCTTCTATTCAGCAGCCTGAGGGGAGGCACCAGTGCCTGTTTTGGACTTTACCGGTTCTGTGGCTCCCCACTAGGGCCTGCAGCTTCCCCCTTGCTCTTGCCATCACCCTCAGGAAGGTGACTGTTCTTGGTTACATCGGGGCCTGCTTTCTTATGGAAGCTGGAACCACCAGCCCAGCGATGGCACCACCCACAGTGGGCTGGACCCTCCATCATCAATCGCTAATTAAGAAAATGTCTTACACTGGGATCTCATAGAGGCATTTCCTCAACTGAGGTTCCTCCTTGATGACTATAGCTTGTGTCAAGTTGACACAAAACTATCCAGTAGTGTGTGTGTCTGTCTTTCTGTGTGTCTGTGTAGTATGCATGTGTGTGTAATCGCCCGTGTGTGCTTGTGCAGTCCAGAGGAAGGTATCAGGTGTATTGCCCTCCACTTCATTCTCTTGAGAAGGGATCTCATCACTGAACTGGAGCTGCTTTTCTGATTGACTGGTGAGCAGAAACCCATAGCAATCCTCTTGCCTCCAATTCTTCAGCCAGTACTGGGGTTATAAACAAGCATAGCTACACCCAGTACTTTCTATGTGGGTGCTGGAGCTTTGATCTCAGATCCTCATGCCTGCAAAGCAATGTTTTTACCCATTGAACTATCTTCCCAGCCCTATGTTGTTTGTTTGTTTTTATTTTGTTTGTTTTGCTTTGACAACTGTTGCTGACGATTTGGATTTTCACTCGTGTTTCTTTCAAGAATAATATTAAAATTAACATTATTACAGATGAGTCCACATAATCAACATGGTATATGCTCTTAAGTTTCTTGCTATGCCAATTGTCACTGAAAAATTAGGAATTTAAGCATCATCACATGGTGTTTTGGTCGGGATTTTCCAGAGCAGAAAACCAATAAGAAGTACATGTGTGTGCATTCATACAACTGTCTATTTTAAGGAATCTGCTTAGACAATAGAACCTCATCAAAATCTCTAGGGAAGGCTGACTGGGCAAAGATCCAACTCAGAACAGCAGCTGCAGTCTGAAGGCAACCTGCTGGCAGAATTATTTTCTTAACAGAGGTCAGCCAATCTTTTCCTCCCTGACAGCCTTTAATTGGTGGATTGGCTCACCTATATCATCAAGGCTGATATACTTAACTAAGGCCTAGTGATTTAAATGCTAATCTCATTTGAAAATACCCTTGGAGAAATATTTTAAGTGTTTGGTCAAATATCTTATTACTGTATCGCCACCCAATTTGGCATAAAAAACCATCAGGTTTAGATCTCATTACAAATGTAGATTTAAAAAAATGCCACTCCCCTTCCAAACCACAGGAATCACGTGTTCTTACCACATGACCACATTTTTTTGACATAGGTTAAGATGCTAAGAAGCCCTGGACATTTTCTCTCCACTTCACTTTTTTTTTTGGGGGGGGTCCATTATACACTTTGCCTGTGTTTGCCCCTTCCCAACAGCTCCATGTTTAACAGGAACATTTTTTTTTAACTTCAGTAGCATCACTGAGTCTCAGTGAGTATGGGGAATTTAAGAAGTAAACACACATTCATCTCTCTAATAAGATACTAATAATATCTAATAATAATACTGGGTAGTGGATTTGGGGTAGCATTCTCACCCATTGACTAATTGTGCCTCTTTTTCACTCTGCCATATGAAATGGATTTGCTGCGGATCCCTGGCAGCTTGCTGTGGAAAGCAGCTAGTCCCAGGAAGGGACTGCCCATGAGGTGGCTGGTCCCAAGCAAACCTTGTGGATGGATGGCTGGTTCCTGGAGGCAGACAGTGTGTCCTGGGATGGTGCAAGTCCCTGGCTGTGGGCAGCGGGAGCAGCCGGTCCTAGGCAGGGGCTGTGCATGAGGCCACGCTGGCAGGTCTCCAAAGGTGGCTGGTCCCCTTCCAGGCAGGGACCACACACGAGACCACGAGACCACGAGACCACGCGGCAGGTCTCCAAGTGGTGGTGGTGGGTGGGCAAGAGAGATATCGATAGGCACACCATACAGAGTGGAGTTGGACATTTATTTAGGGGTTATGGAAGGGAAGGGAGAAGGGCAGAAAGGGGGAGGGGAAAGAGAGAGAGGGAGAGAGAGACACACAGAGAGAGAGAGAGAGAGAGAGAGAGAGAGAGAGAGAGAGAGAGAGAGAGAGAGAGAGTAAGAGAAAGAGAGCCAGAGCCAGAAAAAAGAGAAGAGAGAGACAGAAGTGGGGGAAGGGGAGAAGTGGGGAGAGAGGCAGAAGTTGCCTCTCTGAGAGGAAGATAGAAAATAGAGAGGGCTCAGGCCGGAAGCTGAAGATCAGCCTGCCTCAGCTTATGGGGGAGGGAGTGGGCATGGATTGTTTCTTAAAGAGCCAGAACAATCATAACACCATATTTTGTAGTTGGATCAGCTATTCATAGGCCATGGGGGGGGTCCTTCATGACCTCTTGTAGAAGGAAGCTACGGGCTGCGTTCCTGGCGCCCGGCCACCCAGCTCTGCATGGCTAGCTTTACCTGAAATAATTACACTGAAACTGTATTCTTTTAAACACTGCCTGGCCCATTAGTTCCAACCTCTTATTGGCTAATTCTCACATCTTGCCTTAACCCATATTTAATAATCTGTGTAGCACCACAAGGGTGTGGCTTACCAGGAAAGGTCTTAATCTGCGTCTGTGTCGGCTGGGAGAATCATGGCGACTGACTGACTCGGCTTCTTTCTCCCAGCATTCTGTTCTGTCTACTCCGCCTACCTAATTTTCTGTCCTATTAAAGGCCAAGCAGTTTTATCTATTAATTAACCAATGAAACAACATATAGAAAGATGACCCTCCTCCATCAGCCTCTCACTCCAGAAAGGGGTTAGGTTACTGTGGGTCTTTGGGGAAGGACACTGGAGTATAATGACAGGAGTTCTTCCTAGGCCCCCGGATGTCAGAGCCACTGCAGGGTGGCTGTGAAGAGTCATGATTATTGTTTGACAGGAGCACACTCTTGTCAAGGACTCCAGTGCTTTAGACCCATGGGAGTGGAGAACACTATTCCAGGTGAGGCTCAGAGGGATGGCAAAGCCTTCATCTGGTCTGAGTGTGGCTGTTGATAGTGTATGCAGAAAATGTCCACTGTAGCTTTCTTCCCCCGATACTTACAGCCTGGACTGTTAACTTGTAGAATGTTCCTAGAGAATTTAGCTAGTCCTGACTCCTTGTTCAATTGTATACAATAACTCTCCATCCTTATTTATCTCTGACTGCCTGTTAAATTATATATAATACACACACTGAAATTCCAGAGTTCTGAGTATTCTCTATCAGTGGATATCAGTCCAGCCAATCACAGCTTTTCTATGTCCATAGCTATCCTTGCTTCATTCCCTCACTGCCTCTAGTATGGGATCCAAGCTGTGTAAGGACACAGAATGCAGATGTTCACTAACCATCTGTTCCTCCCCTTTCCTTAAGGAATCTGGGGAGTGGGAAAGGTCACAGCAGCCACTGAATTGGATCCAGGTCCTTGTGGAACTTCTGGTGGCCTTTGTAGATCCCTGCAGAACCCCTTACTAAAGAAGAGGAAGGCCTTATTGGAATAGTCAGTTTGTCCTCAAAATCAAACAGGAGTTATAGGAGTGGAAAGGAGGAAGAGGACAGGGAGTCCAGCCTCATTAGAGGGAGGAACCGGGACTTCCAGGGAAACAGGTAGGACCTGGAGGCAACTGACTGGACATTCCAGGGTCTCCAGCCTTCTAGACAGGACTGCAGGAAAATTATGAATATGCTTTGTTGTGATGGTGAGGGGCTTCAGGGAATCACTGTGAGATCAAAAGCCTTTCTAAATCTAAATCTAAGACCCACTTGGCTGCCAGTGCACCCTCCTAAGCTTGCATGGTTGGTTACATTTTGGGTGGAAGTTGGACTACTGAGGACAGATATAGCAGTTTTCTTGTTTAAGAGTTGACAGTATCAAACATTCCATGGTTTATGTTTGAAGTTTGTGCTCTTGGACGTGGTTGCCGAGTGGACAAAGTGCACATCCAGCCCATTGGCTTTGTACAGAGCAGGGCTTACCATCACAAGGGTCAGGGTATGGAGGTAAATTCTGTGATCATTGTGGGAATGATCCATTAAAGCCTTCTATGAAATCAAATAAGACAAATGGACTCCATATTTGCAAAGACAGCAATTGTGTAGTACTGAGCGGGGCATAAGCATATATATATAATATATACATATATATATATATATATTCTGCAGGAATCTACAAAGGTCACCAGAAGTTCCACAAGAACCTGGATCCAATTCAGTGGCTGCTGTGACCTTTCCCATTCCCCGGATTCCTTAAGGAAAGGGGAGGAACAGATGGTTAGTGAACATCTGCATTGTGTCCTTACACAGCTTGGATCCCAGATTGGGATCCACTGGTGGAGAGCTGACTCAACATTTAAGAGCACTGGATGCTCTTCCAGAAGACCTGGGTTTAATTCCCAGTACCATGTGGTAGGTCACAACCATGCACTAGTCTAGTCCCAAGATATCCTTTGCCCTCTTCTGGCTTCTTTGGGCATTGCACATATGTGGTACATGGGCTTACATGTAGGCAAAATAACCATACTCATAACACAAAAATAAAAGAAAAACAGTATATAGAAATACCTGGTGTACCCCCATCCCACCATCTGCCTTCCTAGGAAAGCATGCATGTTATGTCATTAAACACTTCCAAGCAAGAACTTCTCCTAAGGGAATATTTGCAGATCTCTCTTCCTCCCTCCCTCCCTCCCTCCCTCCCTCCCTCCCTCCCTCCCTCCCTCCCTCTGAGAGGGAGAGAGAGAGAGAGAGAGAGAGAGAGAGAGAGAGAGAGAGAGAGAGAGAGAACCCACGAAGCAATGAAACTGTGGGAACTGATGGAAAGGTGAGGGGAACTGATTAGGTCATGCCATGAATTCCACGGTCACTGTTCAGAAAGGGACATCAAGCAGCTCAGAGACCCTGAAGTAAGTTCGATGATGTGATCACTCCATCTCCTGTAGGATTATTTCTATTTCTTACAAGGAGACTAACAAATGTGCAATGGGATTCTGGTTCCTATGGCTGAGAACTGGGTTACAGAAACTTGTGTCTGACCACTGAGTTCTTCCATGTAAGAACAAAGTCGATGCAATTAAAAACTATCCCCTCAGTTCATATTTTCTAGAAATCCATGCTCTGTCACATAACTATGTAAATTCACATGAAACTGAAAAGTGTTAACTAGCAGGCAATTATAGTAAGCACAATAAAGTACCAGCATACTTGTACAAATTGTCAGTGTGTAGGGCTGCATCTGTCATAATTTGCAGACTTGTAACTGGAAAACTCTGTACCTCTATTAATTGAATTTCAAAAAGTGCCTGTTTATTGCTTAAAGCACAAGCATTACAGAAATGTTGGAAATCCATGAGACAGGCAACACATTTTGCAGAATTCTCATTTTTAACACCTGCCTAGAATTTACCTAGAGGCAGTTTCTAATTGCCCCCCCCCCCTTTGTGAATGGTCTCACAGAACTGTTGAAAAAGTGAGGCTATGTGCCCTACTATTTGGTAGTGAAAAACCAATGTCTGAAGGCCCTCTCAAGAACATGGACATGGAGCACCCTATATCTTCCTTCTGAGCAATGCTTCTAAAGACAGGCCGACATTCCTGGTCTCCAGCAGGGGTTGATTTTTATAACACTCTTTCTATGGCTCCTTCCAGAATGCAAGGAAGCAGAAAGACAAGAAGGAAACATGGAGAGAGCTGTGAAAAGACCCACTTGTCACCCACCTGCATATAAATCAAAACTTACGATGGTGCAGTGGAACAGGCTTTTTTGGACCGCCAACTTCCAAATCATGACACGAAGACTTATTATTAGTTATGAATGCTCGGTCTTATGCTTGTGCCACTACCTCTTTTAGCTTACTTTAACCTCTTTCACGTCATCTATGTTTTGCCTCAGCGCTTTTTACCTTTCTTTCACTCTGTATGTCCTACTCCATGTCTGGTTGGCTGGCAGCTGACTGGCTGGCTGACCCAAGATGTCTCTTATTTCTCCCTCCTCTCCTTCTTTCTTCCTTCCTCCTACTTATTCTCTCTGCCTGCCAACCCCAGCTATCCCTCTACTGCCTAGCTATTGGCCATTCAGCTTATTAGACCAATCAAGCACCTAAGGCAGGCAAAGCAACTCATCTTTAGATCATTAAATGCAGTATAAATATAAATATAACAATCTTTGCTTTGTTAAACACATGCAGCATAAACAAATGCAACAATTATTTGCTTAGCTAAAAGGATATCCCCTAACAGTGAGACCATGAAAACATTCAAATGTCCGTAAAGGAAATGTAAACTACGTACCCTCTTACCAACTTTCCCTCCTACACAGCCTCACTAGCCTGGAGGCAACCCTTTGAAACCCTGGTCACACATGATGCTTCTACAGGCCTCCAAGTAGAGCTTGTGACAGAGACCGTGGACTCCAGAGCTGAATCACCGCAAGTAATATGTACCCTTTGCATGCAGATTTATTCACAAATTATCCACTGAGGCAATCCTTATGGATCTGTTTAGGGCCAGCCAGAGGTGAAAATAGTAGAAGTTTGGGAACAAAGGTCCATTGAGTCCTGGCACCTCTGGCTCTTGGCTAAGGCAAGAGAAAAGCAATTCAGGATACATTGTGAAAAGCAAAGTAATTCTTTATTATGAAAACAAAAGGACAACTTCAGAGAAAAATATAGAAAGTGCCCCTGGAGGTGATTGTGTTACCTGGCCCTCATGGGAAATTTGGATTTTTGGTCAGGTATGGGGAAAGCATTAATAACAAACAAATACTGTGGATGAGGTAGAACACAATATCCACGGGAGTTCCTCAGGACATTTATTCGAAGAATTCCTTTGGAATTTTGCTCTCATTCTGTAGGGAAAGAGTAAGAATTTCAGAGGATCCCTGAATTTGATCTCCAGGCTACCTAGACTCCATCTTGCTGAAGGCAAAGAGACATCCATCTTTTACCCACTTGATGCCCAGTCCTAACCTGGAGCATAGTGAAGATCTCAGCAGCTTTGGCATAGTCCCACCCATTGTCCTCAAGGCACCTGGAGTGACAGAAATAAGATGATCAGCTCAATAGATTCAGAAAGTGCCTTTGACAAAATCCAACACTACTTCCTGAGAAATGCCCTATGCAAAGTAGAAATCAAGGGAATATATATTAGCGCAGAAAAGACTTTAAATAATAACCTTCTAGCCAACATTATACTATACATCTCTTTTCAATACAGTGTTTGAAATCTTACTTAAAATGGTAAAAAAAAAGAGGTAAAGGGGATACAATTAGGAAAGAAAAAAGGGAAAGTGTCTTCTTATTTTTAGATGACACGATTCTATACTTAAGGATATACCTTAATTATTCAACTGCAACCTTATTTTAGAATTAATACTTTCAGCAAAGAGGTGAGATACCAAACCAACATTCTTAGTCTTTCAACATACCAATGACAAACAAACTGATAAAGAAATTATGGAAATAATTCCATTGACAATTGCTTAAAAAAAAACAAACTTGGAATGTACCTAATTAAGGAAGTGAAATACCTGTACAATGAAAACAAAAACACTACAGAAAAAAAGAGGAAGAAATTAAAAACGATGTATAGACCCCCTATACTTATAAAAATAGTATTGTAAAATATCTATTCTACAAAACAATCTACCAATTCAATACAATCCTGCTAAAACTCGCAACTCTATTATTTACAGAAATAGGAAAGGCAATCCAAAAATTCATATGGAAACACAAAAGCCTCTGCATAGCTAAAGCAATTCTGACAATAAGAATACTGTTAGAGGTATTACCACACTTGACGTTAAGTTATAGTAAAACAATCATAGGAATAAAAACATCAGGGTATTGACACAGATATAAACCATGCAACTATAGTCACCTGATTTTTACTAAAGCTAAAAAAATATAGATAGAGAAGAGAAAACTTTCTTCAACAAATGATCAAAATCCAGAAAATCTGCATATCCATCTGTAGGAGAATAGAACCAGATTCTTCTCTCTCGCTCTGCATAAAAGCAACTCCAAAGGGTCTTGACATATAACCTAAAATCCTGTACCTTCTAGAAGAAAAATCATCAGTATACTACAGGGTATAGGTATGGACATAAGGACTCCTGAATGTGACTCCAGCAGCTCACCATCAATTAACAAATGGAACTTCATAAAACTAAGTTTCTGTAGAGAAAGAAAACTGCCAAATGAGTGAAGAGGCAGCCTATAGAAAAGGAGAAAAGGCCGGGCGGTGGTGGCGCACGCCTTTAATCCCAGCACTCGGGAGGCAGAGGCAGGCGGATCTCTGTGAGTTCGAGACCAGCCTGGTCTACAAGAGCTAGTTCCAGGACAGGCACCAAAAACCACAGAGAAACCCTGTGTCGAAAAAAAAAAAAAAAAGAAAAGGAGAAAAGATTTGTTAGCTATGTATCTGATAAAGGATTAGTAACAAAAATGAAACTATAAATTCTGTATGTTCCTGCTATACTACCCCTAAGCATAACAAAGAACTCTATGCCCTACAACAGAGATGCCTGTAATTCCATGTTCATAAGAGCTCTCTTCACTAGCTAGGCAATAGAACCATCCCGGATGTGTCCATTTACTGATAATGAAAATGTGGTACATATGTACAGTGGTATTTGGATGTAGAAGATGGTTGTGACCCAAGCCCAGAAAGACAAATTCTGTATGTTTTCTTTCCTAGGTTTGAATTTAGATTTCTGTACTTAACTTTGAGTGCCTATAGAAAGCAGAAAGACAAAAGAAGAGCCGTGCAGGGACACAAAATGTGGAGATAGCAAAACACATATGAGGGTAGAAGGGAATGCTGGCTATGAAAAGCTTAAATGGGGTTGGGGTTGGCTATGGGGAAAATACAGGTAGAAAGTTAATGAAAAGTAATGATACAAGGAAAACACATAGCAATCTAATATTTTATAAACTAAAAATACAATTTAAAATGTTTTTAAATGTTTTATATTGACATATTATGTATAGGAGTATTTTGCCTGCATGTATGCATGCATATTATGAACATGCCTCATGCCTAAGGAGTCCAGAAGAGGGCATCTTATTCCCTGGATTAGAGTTACAGAGAGTCATGAAGCACCATGTGTGAAGGGCTCTAGCAGGCCCAAGCATGGCAAACACAGTGCCACCAAGTTTTGCCTTTTGTTTTTCTCCTTAGTGAACTGTTAGATTGCATTCCTAAAGCTAGCCACCAAGGTCTATTCCCTTATTTGGCCCATAACTCATTCCCAAGACTGATCACCAAGGTCCAACTATCAAAACATCAATGTTCAGCAATCAAAACTTATTATTTTGATTAACCTAATTAAAACACCCAATCAGAACTTACCAACACGTTTTAGCTCATTCTAAAACTAACCTCCAGCTTTTCCTCTTAAAATGAACACCTGCTGCTGTTTCTCTGCCCAATTCAGGTTCAGCCACCTTGTCTATTGGCCTTGCTTAACAAAGGATCTCTTTGCATTTGGTTTGCATTTGGGTGTGTGATCTGTGTCTAATTGGGGTCCTGGGGGAAGCACACCACAGTATTCAGGTCCCTTCAATGTGGGTGTCGGAAACCAAATCTAGGTTCTCTGGATGAGGATTTCAACATACAAGTACTCTTAATTGCTCATTCCTTCTCTAGCCCCTAATTTTAAATTTAAGCTACAACACAAATCATAACTAGTGGGTATGAAGACACACTTCATGGATAGTGTTGTTCCTATGAGATTTTGGAGGAAAGCTCATTAAGACACAGAATGTTAAAAGGGAAGCAAAAATTGAGATGTTTTAAGAGAAGAAGACCTTGTGGACCCCACCACCACATGTTAACATGTGTATTGTCCTTGTTCAGCTCAGGTTTAGGCAGTCATGTTGGTGCAACTTTATGGGTGTAGCTTCTGACATTCCTGATAGAATCTCACACAACAAACTCCCCATGCTGTTGTCTCTTAAAATCTTTCTGCCCCCTCTTCTGCAATGGATGATCTCTGGGCCTTATGTGCATGCAACTAAGGAATTCTGAGAAATGGAGAAATAATCTTCTCCAGGGAAAAGCATACCAATTGGTTATGCAATACCAAACTGTCAACCTCAGGTAAATAAACATTTAAATAACATTACACAGAATGAGCAGGTTGTATTTATGTATTTAGGAATGAACACACACACACATGTGCACGCGTGCACACATACACACACACACACACAAACAGCGACAATTAATGAAAAAGAAGCTAGATTCACCAGGCCCCTTCTTTCCCAAACATTAGGGACTGCTAAGAGACACTCGCAGACCAGCTGAGATGCCTAGAAGACACAGTCGAGCTGAATAGCCTGGAAGAAGGAGAGTTGAGCCAAGCTTCCTAGAAGCAGCTCATAATTACAAAGGACACTCTTTACCCTCTTGAGTTGCTTACAGATTGTGCAGTGCTGCTATGGGTTTTGGTGATGCAGCTGTCTTTGAGTCTTTTATGCCAAGAAAGCCCTCACCCATATTCCTGTTTAAGTAATGCCAATAAAACTCACTGTTTTACCAGGTTGGACTTTGGTGGTATCAGTCCTTTGGTCTGTCATCAATTCCCTGTCTGGGTAAGCAGACAGTTGTTTACAGCTCCTCAGGAATAGTGCCACACAACAGGTAGCTCCTCCCTGAAGTCATATAGGCTTTTAAATTAAAAACCCTGGTGCACAAGACCTCCTATAAGTTGTTCATCATAATAATCTTAATAGCACCCAAAAGAATAAGACAGAATAAGACTACCTAACGACATTCTGCTATGCTCATAGATCAATGTTGTGTTCAGCTATCATCAGAGAAGACTCATACACTAGAAGAAATAATTACAGAGATCCACACATGGACAATGTGGAGAGTAAGAGACCCTGGGGAACAGCCATCCCTGAATAGGAGATATCCATTAAATTCCTCCTCCAGGGGCTCAGGGATCCCCATGGAAGAGGAAGTGGAAAGATTGTGAGAGCCAGAGGGGATGGAAGACACCCAGGAAACCATGCCTTCTAAACACAGCAGGACCAATACACATATGAACTCACATTGACTGGCAGTACACACAGGGCCTGCACAGGTCCAGACCTGATGAAGTCCCAGGTGCAAAGAGGGGACGTGGGCACAAGCCTGCATCCCTAACCCAGAAGCTATTTCCAATTGATAATCACTAGCAAATGGAAAATTAGTTTTCTCCAAAGGATATATAACCATTTTAAAGGCCAGGCCTTGTGCCCAGCATTAGGTAACTAACAAAAAGCAAACTCAGTGGCATTCTGGGAGTTTTTTTTTTTTTGTCTGATTAGACTTTGTTAGGGTCTCTGAGTGTTTTCCTTGCTTTTTTATAAATTTTACAGGTCATTTGCATATATATATATATATATATATATATATTGCATATTGTGACTTCCAGTTTTGTGTTCTTGCAGGATTTCTGTGTGTGTCTGCATCTGTATGCGTTTCTTGTGTTTTTTCAAACTTTAGCTCTTTTTTCTGTTGTTTTGTCCTATGCTGTTTTTTCTTTTCCTTATCATTATTAATATTACTTATTTAGATGTCTATTTATATTCTAAGGTGAGAGAGACAGAAATGGTGTGTACTTGAGTGTTTAGGAGAAGTGGGGAGAATATGGAAAGAGTTAGGGAAACCTTGATCAGAAGAACAGATTATATTCTGTAAAAAATACATTTTCAGTAAAAAAAAAAAAAGAAGAATACAGGCTCCCACCATTGCCCTTGGTTGCTCACTGTAACCAGATGGTAAGGACTTCCTGCTGAAAGCACCACATGCTTTGGTTATTGTAACATGAGGTTTTGCTTGTTGGGGTTTCTGCCCTGCCCAGTTCCCACAGCTGACAAGTCCCAAAGAAATCACACAGAGTCTATATTAATGATAAACTGATTGGCCCATTAGCTCAGGCTTCTTATTAGCTCTTGTAGCTTATATTAACCCATTATTCTTATCTATGTTAGCCACATGGCTCAGTAACTTTTTCAGCAGGGTAGCTCACATACTTCTTCTTCAGTGGTCTGGGCAGGACTTCGGGAAGAGCTTCCTTCTTCCTAGAATACCCCTGTTCTCATTGCCCCACCTCTACTTCCTGTCTGGTTTTCCCGCCTATACTTCCTGCCTGGCTATTGGCCAATAAGCGTTTATTTAAAATATAATTGACAGAATATAGATGATTGTCCTGCACCACTTCCCCCTCTTTTTTTTTTAACAAAGGAAAATATGTGACATACAGATTATTAGAAATGGGTTGAATCAAGCTGTGAGAGTTAGCGAATAAGAGGCTAGAGTTTATGGGCAAGCAGTAATTTAATTAGTATAATTTCTCTGTGATTATTTCGGGTGTAAGCTAGCAGGGCAGGACATAACGAAGGGGCCCCACATTCCTCACAAGAGTTTAGTGCCTCAACGTGATCGACTGACTGCACATAAAATCTGAGTGAGCATCAAAAAGAATACAGAGTTTAACAGAGTTTTGCTGTTTGCTGGCAGTGTGCCACAGAAAGGTTTTCCTGACTCAGCAGCCGTACCAAAAAAAAAAAAAAAACAAAAAACAAAAGCTGTGCCATGCGGATTTAAAATGGGGCTTCCTGGAATGTGCTGCCAGCATGAACTCTGTCTATGAAGCATTTCAATGGCTTTTATGGGACTGGGTACTCTGCAACCATGCTAATGACTCAGCGCTCCCTGCCTAGGCAGGCAGCTGAATCAGGTCTACTGGGTGTGCACAAGCAGGAGAACTTGGTGGATTTCTGCCACCATACACAAAAATGTTTCCAGGCTGCACAGTTCTCTGAGTGGCAGATTTGGTTGTAACTCAAATAGAAAGTGTTTATGTGTTGCACGCTAATTGTCCAGGTTGGACTGCTGAGCGCAGCTCCTGCCTGGCAGCCCCAGAACTAACACTGGTGGTACTTCCACCATTTTAAAATTGGAGAGAGGCAGAGCCAACATCCAGAGCAGCTGCAACCAAGCTACTTATCATTTTAAAAACTCTTCAAGACAGTAGAGAATTACAGATTCACAATAAGACAGATTCAGACATAAAAGACCTCTAAATGGGTCACAATGTTGGATAAATATACAGAGGCTTGGGAGAGAGAAGAAAAGGAGTATAGAGAGTCATAAAATAAAGTTAATACTTTAAAAAAATGGTAAAGTTTTTAAAGAGACAGGAAGTAAAAATATTGATAGATTAAAAAGATTAAAGAAAAACAAGCCACATAAAAATGGAAAATTCACAGAGTCTGGATTATGTATTTTATTGTTTTTTTTTTAATTTTTTGACTGTAAAGGAGTTAAGTACAGAGAGACATCTCATTTTATGGGCTGCCAAGCTAAACCAGCATGTATATTATAAAGATATCTTGACTTCAGAATTTGGGTCTAAGGATATAGTGCTTTGGAAAAGAGGTTCTTCTTTTGTTTTCACAGAGGATGAGACCCTGTGGATTCCTTCTAGACCAATATGGTATGATAGACCACACCTGATGGAGGAAGGTCATTCCCACAACACACACCTTCCTGAAAGGTTGCCATAAACACCCTCAAAAACTTACTTTGCTCAACTGCCGACTGAGAAGAACCTAGCATAAAGGATACACGAAGAAAGACCTGATTAACAGTGCCCCCATACAACACGAAGCAGTTTGGAGAGAAAAAACTATGCCCATATTCCCAAATGTTCTTTTATATTTAAAGGGGGATATATATATATATATATATATGAATAATTTGCACTGGTATGGATTTTACTTTATTGATATAAATTTAAGGTCATTCTTGCTTTATGTATATTTCTGCTCTTGATTAAGGTATTGTGATTGTGTAGCTTATTTAAAAATGTGATGTATAATTAGAAAATATAGGTTGTTAATGGATAATCATTGAAAATAGTCAAGCTTGTAGTCATGTTAGATTTTCTAGATATATAGAGATGTATTTCAGTTAGTTAGGCATTCTTCGTATTTTTCAAAGACTACAGAATATGGTATTTAAAATGTTTCAATAACTTAGGGCTTTTCATGACAAATAGACATGTCTGCTCCTGGCACACCAATCTACTTCAAGAGGAAGATGGGCATCAAAGAGGCTCCTTATGGTGTTCATTAGCCATTTGGGCAAGAAACTGCTCTTGCCTGGACTGATGCATAAACTGGACAGGAAGAACCCACAGAGAGATGACTGCTGAACTTGCCTAAAGGTGAGATGATCCTGATTCATAAAAGAGTCTATGAGACATCCTTCAGGATACAGAAGAAAGTGACTGAACTGTCTTTGCAATTTCCTGAAAAGTCTGCTGGATACTATGGGCCTGGATGCTCCAATGGTACAGAAGAACTTTGGGTGACTGTCCAGGCAGTGAGATGTCTCTGTCATTTCTAGAATTTTGGAAGTTGCTTACTTCTAGTTCACATAGATAATATTATATCCTTCTGAAGTCTTTGATAGAGTTGAAGAATAGATAGTTATAGTTTTCCATTTTTATGATAAAAGATAAAATAGATCTAAATATTGTAACTGTAATTCTTGCTTGATAACTGTCTTGTTATATAATTTTACTATGTTAAAGTTAAAGCCTTCCTTTTTGTTTACACAGAAAAAGGGGAAATAGTGTAGGAGGTTCTTCTGTCTATCTGTCTATGCATTGCTTTTATTGAGTGAATAAAGAAACTGCCTTGGCCTTTCTATAGGGCAGCACTTAGGTAGGCGGGGAGTCAGAACTGAATTCTGCGAGGAAGAAAGAGAGTCAGAGAGAGAGAGAGCAACCATGAAGCTGCCAGGTCAGACATGCTGAATCTTTCCGGGTAAGCCACAACCTCGTGGTAACATACAAATTATTAGAAATGGGTTGAATCAAGATGTGAGTGTTAGCTAACAAGAGGCTAGAGCTTATGGGCCAAGAAGTAATTTAATTAATACAATTTCTGTGTGATTATTTCGGGTGTAAGCTAGCCAGGCGGGATGGAATGAAGGGGCCCTATGCTCCTCACAAAAGGTTATAAGACACAGGGAATTGAAGATGCATTGCAACTGGCAGTTCCCTCCCTGCTGGCTGCCATTCCTAACTGCCAGAAGGTGCAAGGTAGATTGCTGGAGAAGAAAACTGACCAATGGTCTCATCTAGCTGTAGACCATATGTCCTACAATATCAGCCTTCTGGATAGGATATTGCCCTCCATGCAACAGTGGCACGGCTATTTTGGGGATGAACAACTGTTCTGTGATTGGACTTGAAGTATACTTCATGTGAGGGAACACATATCTGATACTATAAACCTAGTCAAAGTTTATGGTTGAAGGCCCAAGGGGAGAATACAGTACTGTTAATTTCTTTACATGTTATCCAGCTACTTTTTAAGCATTTTTAAATACTAATTGACTAATATGTCTCTCAGGCTGGGGCAAAAGGTAATGGTTTAGACTTCTATCTGATTAAAATGATAACGAGAGACTGATGAGCACCCAACCTTAAACAGGGCCTAAATCAACTCTCTGACCCCTTAACAGAAAGTTTAAGAATGAAAGGATGAAAAAAAAGTATCTTGAACTATTGTGTTCTGGATAGTTGTATGTCAACTTGCCACAAGCTAAAGTCATTTGAGAGGAGGGAATCTCAATTAAGAAAACATCTCCACAGCCAGGCGGTAGTAGCATATGCCTTTAATCCCAGCACTTGGGAGGCAGAGACAGGTGGATCTCTGCGAGTTCGAGACCAGCCTGGTCTATGAGAACTAGTTCCAGGACGGCTCCAAAGCAACACTGAGAAACCCTGTCTTGAAAAACCAAAAAAAAAAAAAAAAAAAAAAAAAAAAAA
>NW_026068221.1:754087-822926 GCF_014885135.2 Alexandromys fortis
ATTACTATTAGAAGGGGAGAAAGTTTCAGAGGGAAGGGAGGGGGGATGCCAGACAATAATGGGGTGAATATAATCACATTTATTTTATTAAACTGTCAAAAATAATGGAAAATTTTGAAAAATGAGTTGAGAAATTCAAACTAGAACTAAGCAAAATAATAAAATTATTACATGAATTCTCAAATACTCTGGGCTAAAAAACCATAGACTTCTGGTCTCCACAACCTCAGTCTGATCTTCCATTTCATTGATTAAAGCCATTTTGCCAACTACTAGTGAGCTGAACTCTTTCTCTCAACTTGGATCTCATAATATTCACTTTACATATTTGAGGGACTTCAGCATTGGATGTATGTTTCTTTCTTTTATTCAACTGACTCCTTGTATAACGACTTCCCTTATACTTTAATTTTTGTTTTTGATTTAAAGTTTATTTTCTTGGATGATAGTGTCTAATCTCACTTTTTTGGTTTTCATAAATGCAATAATCTATTCCTTCACTTGGTGCTGATAAATGTACTTAGAGGTAGAGGGTATTTCTTGTAAGCAATGATAATTGGGTCTTTATTAAATCAATTCAATTATTCCATGTCTTTTTATTGGAGGATCATACCCATTTGCAGTTATGGTAATTACTGATAGGTAACTTCTTGCTACATTTTTTTTTTTGAGACAGGATTTCTCTGTGGTTTTGGAGCCTGTCCTGGAACTAGCTCTTGTAGACCAGGCTGGTCTCGAACTCACAGAGATCCGCCTGCCTCTGCCTCCCGAGTGCTGGGATTAAAGGCGTGCGCCACCACTGCCCAGCCATTTATAAGTTTTTATAAGTAGTTTTATTGTAACTGCTTTCTTTCTCCTTCTCTTATAGTCTTTCTTGGTAGTTAAATGACTTACTCTAATAGGAGGTTTTCCATCCCATTTACTTAATAGTTTGGTTTGATCTGTTATATATTTTTGCTCTTTTAGATTTCAAAAGGATTACAAATACATATTTAATTACAATGGGGTATTCTAAAATATATTAGCACATTCATGGAGATAAGATTATAAATAAAGGATAAAATAGAAAATACACTTCATGATGATATTCACTAGTTACCTTCCACGTCTTCTGTGGTGGTTTGAAAGAGAATGGCCCTCATATCTCACATATTTGACTGCTTAGTCACCAGGAAATAGAAGTGTTTCAAAGAATTAGGAGGAGTAGGTAGTGTGGCCTTGTTGAAGTAAGTGTGGCCTTGTTGGAGTAAGTGTGGCCTCATTGCAAGAATTATGTTACTGAGTGTGGGCTTTGAGGTTTCAGAAGCCCATGACAGGCATGGGCATATTCTCTGTCTCTGACAGGATGTAGCTCTCAGCTACTTCTCCAGTGCCTGCCTGTATGTCACCATGTTCCCTGCCATGATAATAATGGACTAAGCCTCTGAAACTGCCAGCAAGTACCCAGATAATGCTCTATTTTATGAATTTCCTTTGTCATGATGACTCTTTACAGAAATCAAACAGTGACTTAACTAAGACATATCCTTATACTTTGAGTTTTTATATCTTATTTTACAGCTTTCTGTATTATTGACTTTAAGTCATTAATTATTTTTGTTTTAATTTTTTCATAATAAAGGTATTTGTTCCTCTTTATTTTTCTTCAAATGAGAATTTTTCTCAATTTTACTTTGGGATATTTAATGTTAATACACAGAAATGCAAATAATTATTGTATATATTAATCTTAGATCCTAAAATCTTGACGAATTTGGTTTTTCACTTCTAATAGTTTCTTAGTGGATTCCTTATGATTTTCCATATACAAGATATGAAACATGAATATTATAGTGTTTTAAAAGTCTTTAAATATATCAGTATACATCAGGACATACTTTCCTGAGCCCACTTTGTGGAAAGGAAGTAAATAACCTAATTATTTTTGAAATTGCCTACAAAGTGTCATTAGTCACTTGATCTCCCACCCCACTCCACCCATTTCTTTGTACACCCAGCACTCACTTCTGAGCCCATGTAAGTTTCATTCTAGACTGCATAGAGAATGACTTCACCATTTCTTGCTGCTCTTCAGAAAGGGGAGAGTTGGCTGGGATAAAGGCATTCTGGATCTCCCTGGGGCTGGCATTCCTCACAATCAGCTTATCATTCATGATGCAAATTCTGGAGGAAAAATAGATAAGTAAAGAAATGGACATGGCTACATTACCAATGCTAATCCTATAATAACTGTCAATCACTAACTGAGAAGTTTCCACATTCCATCTATGCCTGATTCCTAAGATCCTTGTCTGTTTCTCTCTATTCACCCCATATAAAATTCAACTTTTAAAGGCTACCTTGACTACATTTGTGAATTTAACTCCAAAGTATTTACCCTGCACAACAAAGGAGAGCCTTGAATCAGAGATAAGCCCATAGCATGAAAGAACATAGTATTCTGATCCCAAGGCCCACACTTTCAACTAGCAAGTTAAACTGTTGGATCTACTTGTTGGTTTTCTACAATATTGAAAATGCTCTGAGATTTACACCATCATATTGTCACACTGCTAGCTTTGGGCAGGGACACGATTTTCCAGAAGCAACATAGCACACTGACCTTGAATTGTTGTAATGGGTAGTGATGAAGATCCGTGTGAAGGCACGAATGTAGCCTTGATATTTCCCTTCCACTTCAAGGACAAAAAACAATAATGTTTTCTTAGAATAGCACCTTATTTACGTACTCACACAGCATTCCCAAGTCAGGTTCTTATGCTGAAGGGGCCAGGACCAGTCAGTTGCTGGCTCTGAGTCAGGAGGTTATGGCAGGAATGAGGAGGGCAACAACAGTAATAATTTACTCCCATTTGATGTGCCTACTACCACATTTTGGACCCTGTGAAAATCCCTTCAAGTGTTTGATGGGTCTTTTTCCCATCTGTTCACAGAGATGAGTTTAATTAGTCACGTGTTACAAACCAAGAACTGGAGATGTTAAGAAACTGGCCCAAAGCTACAGAATATGAAATTGGAATGAGCATCAACAAAATCCATAGCCTGTGTCCCTTACCTGTGAACTATGAGGCAAAAAGGTATGGATTAGAGTCAATTAGGATGGTTTACAGGCAACAGAACATGGAGGAGGACAGGAAGGAAAGATGCAGAATGAAAGAATCTGGAAGACTTCTCAGAGGTGTCCATGCAGGGGAGGAAGCAAAGGGGACCAAGGACAAGAAATTCTACAGACACTCACCCTCCTTGAACAACCCATTGACAGAAAAGCAGAGCACTGTATCCTGAAAGGGAAGACAGAATAAACTATGAGCTCAGGATCTACAAACCTTCAGCTTTCTGGGTATAACCTATAGAAGAACCAGGTACTCACCGTGTGGAAACACAAGTCCACCAAGAAAGAGCATAGATCATGCTGAGTTTTGGGTAACAAACTAAGAGAATACACAATGGTGTGTTTTGTGTGCCTCAGCAACCGCATTCGCATGTCTACAGGGGAGTGAAGAAAAAAGATCACGGATATGATACAACCTGGCCATTGACACCCTCCAATTTTTCTCTTTACTCCCTTACGCTGCCCTGTCTTCTCCACCACACTTACAGGAATCTGGTATCTTCTTTAGATCTCTGTTATGTTTGAAATACTCTTCCAGGTTGCTCCTAGGAGAAATGAGGAGAAGAACTCCATGTTCTACCCAATATAGGCATTTTTCTGGGGAGAGGCATACTACTCCACAACAGAGCCTGAACTGTGATACTCACAGGTCTGGGTCATTGAAGTTGGAAGAAACAGTCAGGGAGAAGCAGGCTTCATCATGGTAAGCATCGAGGAGATGAAATCGTTCTCCATTGTCATAAAACGAGTAGTATCTAGTAAGAGTAAAGAGAATAAGATAAGGGGACAGCTTATTTCTGTGGTCTGAACCCTAAGTGAGACATAAAATTTCCTATGGGCAAATGTGAAAAGGCAGTCCAGCATGGCTAAACTTTCCCACCTGTCTTGTAGTCCAAGGTATACTTACTCCTTGAGAAACTGTAGTACTAGATTTTTTATGGGTTCAGTTTCTGTACATGTTTGCTGAAACAGAAAATCATTTCAGACTACAAATCTAATAAAGCCTCTTTTGCAACAGCACAAATCTTTCTTAGTCCTTTCTCACCTTGCTTAACTGGGGGACTTCTATGTCCATTCCTGTTGGTACTATTAGCTCCTTGCCGTCCTGGGGAAAGAAAGAGGAGGTTAGCAGTACATAGAGTAAATGGCACTGAATATCTAAGAAGACCCAGGAACCCAAAGGGAAGAAAAGGGCCAGAGGCAGGGTTTTCATTGCCCCTGGAAATTCCAGGGGTAATAAAATGAGCCTCTGTCTGATGGAGTTGTGGAAATCTCTATTTTATGGAACCTTTGTGTGTCTGTGTTGCTTATGAATACTTTTCCAGGGAAAATATTGATGTTTTTCAGGAATCCATATAATCTAAAATAGATGATGGTCTGATGCAAACATGTAATCTACATGAGAAGCAAGTTTTAAGGCAGGCATGAAGAAAATTTATGAGAGGAAGTAAAGACCATGTTGAAGGTAGGCACTTACCAGACGCAGCAACTTGGGAAAGAGGTCCCGTATGGCACTGTCCAAAAACCAAAAGCCAGAAGAAGTGATTGGTAGTTCATGGTTAACTAGCTTTTCTTCCTTTTGGGGCTCCTGCTTCTCCTCCCTCTTCTCCCCCCTGAGTAGCTCCCACACACATTGCACTGGCATCTTCTCCAGAGTCAGAAGAACCAACACTGGGGGCCCAGAGTTCATGGCTTTTTCCTCTCCTTGCCTGTAGCTTTTCCTCAGAATACCCACAAAAGAATCTGCATGAGCAAGGCACTAGGTAGGAGCCCAGGGCTCTGCCACTTTGTTAGATATCCAGTGTCCTACAGGATGCTGGAACAGGAGTGAGGGAGGCAGGCTCAAGACTCAAGAAATGGGAAGGTGGGGAGGTGGGAACAGAAATGAAGTTAAAGTAACGTGTGGGAGATGTTGGGGAGACATAAAAGGGAAGAAGCAAAATAGAAGAGACCCAAAGGGAATGGGAGATGATCTGTCTGGCCTAGTGCTAGATGTCAGGGCTTATAGGTAGGTAGGTGGGTAGGTAGGTAGGTTAGTTAGTGGTAAGTAGGGAAGGAAGAAGGGAGGGATAGCAGCCCCTGGGAGGTCTGTCTTTCTGTCTCTTCAAACTCTTCTGCTCTCTGCTCCCCAGTGGCAGCCCACTTTTGGATTTTTGATCTGGGAGTTCATGTTTCCCTTCAAGGAGGGTAGCACTCCCAGCAATGGGACAGAGAAAGTTATGTCCATGTCAGCATTACCTAGGGTCTCAGCCTTCAGCCTAGAGCAAATCAGCCTTCAGGGTAGCTTGGGACAAATAAAGGACAGTTGAGAGACAAGAAGAGCAGGCTTCTCTCAGTCCAGGAGAGGGGAAATGGTGTAATTGGGATGCTGCATGGGAGGGTTCTGGAGGAATGTGGGTGTTCTGACAAGTGATAACCAGTGCACATTAGGTGGAAGGAAGAGGGACAGGGAAGGAGGGGATTTCTGAGAGCATAGCTGAGCATACAGAGAAGGCAGAGCCTGTTTTCCTCTGAGGACCAGATACACCTACTCTTGCAAAAGTACATATCAAGAATAGCTCAAGCTATAAGGTAGTCACTAGAGGCAATGGTGCCTGTAATAGTTTTGATTGTGAACTTGAACTAAGGCAGAATCACCTTAGTAGGAAGTCTTAGAGAGGAACTGTCTAGACTAAGTTGGCCTTTGGCATGCCTTTGAAAGAATTTCTTAATTGGGATAAATGGTGCGGGAGAATTGTCTGTATTCTGTCAATCATGTTTTAAATAGACACTGATTGGCCAGGCAAGAAGTATAGGTGGGTCAACCAGACAGGAAGTAGAGGCGGGGCGATGAGAACTGGAGTATTCTGGGAAGCATGAAGCTTCCTCTGCACTCCTGTCCAGACTACCGAAGAAGCAGCATGTAATCTACCTGGCTGAGAAAGGTACCAAGCCATGTGGCTAGCAAAGAAAAGAACAATGGGTTAATATTAGCTACAAGAGCTAATAAGAAGACTGAGCTAATGGGCCAATCAGTTTATAATCTTATGGAGATCTCTGTGTGATTTTCTTTGGGGCTTGCTGGCTGTGGGGTATTGGTCGGGACAGAAACCCCAACAAGCTGGCCCTCATGTTACAGGATAAGTCAGGGAAGACCGACCCAGAACATAAGTGGCACCATTTCATTGGCTAGGCTTTGGGATGAATGGAAAGAAATTGTGAGCTAGCCCTAGTATGCATTCATTAATTCATTGCTCTTTGCTCTTGACTACTGATGTGCTAGGAACAGTTCCTTCATGTTTCTAACACAGTAACTTTGAAGCAATGATGAGCCAGCAACTGTAAGCCTGTTTCTCCTGCAAGTTGCTTTTGTGTATCTCATCACAGCAATGAAAAATGAAACTATGACAGCGGCAAGGAAGGGGAAAAGGACTTAGCAGGCATTATGTACCTTATATAGTCAGACTGATCTGAGAAGTGGCTGCAGAAGGGGTTGCCTTCCAGCCAAAGCTCTTCCAGGTTCAGCTCCTTCACCTTCTCCAACTCACAAACTGTTTTCAGCTGAAAAAGATAGGAAGGAATCGGTAAAGCTGTCTCAAGGAAAGAGAAACCTTGGGGCCTGGTGACTGCAGCCTCTCCCCTCCCTCACAGGTTTGTCTACCTGCTTTTTACCATAATCCTGATGTATACCACCACCCACGGGCAGCCCAACCCACATCTGGCTCCCCTTCTCACTTTATTTTTGGAGAGGTTCAGATTCTTAACTTGAGGAGTTTTCTCTATCATATCTGACAGACCATCCAGCTGGTACAATTTGTTGTTGCACAAGTTCAAGGCCAACAGCTTTCGGGGAAGGAAGAATTAAAAGTATGGTTACTTTTCTAGTGCCTTGGTGACACATGTTCCCTTCATCCCATCCCTTCTAACCCTCTACTTAAACAAATGCACTGAATCTATGGCCTCACTTCAGGGATACTGCTTTGAATGATCTGTAGTGTTGCAACCATGCAGCTTCTTCGATTCAGCATCATGTCAATGTCATTGTCCATAAAGTCTTCAGAAAGGGGAACAAAAGGAATTAGAAGGCTGTCAGGAGTCTATTTAGACCAGCATTGGTACAGATAGACACCCTTTCTAAGCTGCCATCCCTATGTTTTCTTCTTAGGACGATCCATCTACCCTCACATGAGCTAGAATTTCTTTAGTCAATCATACCTTTGTCAAAGCGGAATCTCTCAAGGTCCAGAGATTTCTGAGAGGCATCATATCGTTTCATCACCGTCACCTGCAGAGGCAGAGGTAGTGAGAGTGGCTGTAAGACTCTGGAGTTCGGAGTGTCAGGAATGTCAGGGAGTAGGAGGAAAAAGAGGCGGGTCTGGGAAGAAGACACACAACATGCTTCGCATCTGCATTACCTTTAGCTGCTCTATTTCTTCTGAGGTGAACTTACTCTGCACAGAATAAGGTACAACAGAAGGACTGATGAAGATAGATATCTGTGAGGAGAGGCAGAGAAGTACTATGATCTCTAATTTCAAAGATGATGCTCAGCTCCTGGCCAGCCACCACCGTTTTCAGGACTAAGTACAGAGAATGCTGTCAGTACACACCTTTTTATTTGTCTCATCCCAAAGTTTGTTGTTGAGATCCCTCAATGCATAAGCAGTCCTAGCATTCTGGACAAAGAACCGGGCCCGGTGTTTGTCATAGTGGAACTATGGGCAATGAAAGGGGGAAAAAAAAGACATGTTAGAAAACAGCAGCTAGCTCCTGCTGAGCCTGGCCTCCTTCCTCCATTCCCTTGGGTCCATCTGGCTTCATCAGCCTTCTTACATCAACAGGGATGAAAGCCACACTGCAGAGGTCCTGCACTGAATTCATTAGCCATGTCTTGTCATAGTTTCTTCCATTTGGAATCTGTATTTACAAATAAAAATGAGGAGAGAAGAGAGAGCATGAAATCAGAATGGGGAACAGACTTAATTACCAAGTTTCTTTCTGGACCTTCTTCCCAGCTTTAGAGAACTTCTAAGGCGACCTCTGACATGGTTCTTTGACTTTTGAGCTAAACACAGACTTCCATGATCAATGATTCTCAACCCGTGGGCCGCGACCCTTTGGATGTTGAATGACCTTTTCACAGGGGTTGCAGATCAGATATTTATTTACATTATGGTTCATAACAATAAAAAATTACAGCTATGAAGTAGCAATGAAAATAATGTTATGGTTGGGGTCAGCACAGTATGAGGAACTGTATGTATTAAAGGGTCCAGCATTAGGAAGGCTGAGTCCTACTGTTCTCTATCCTTCTCTTCATGCAATAATTTCTCCAGGTAATTGATTTGTTGTGACCAACATGATCATCCTTCTTTTAGGATCAAGAATATTCTATCTAATGCAGACCTTATTAGGATACTCACTGAGACCTAACACAGATAATATTAGGATACTCACTGAGACCTAACAAACACAGACGTTATTAGGATACTCACTAAGACCTAACACAGACATTATTAGGATACTCACTGAGACCTAATGCACACCTTATTAGGATACTCACTGTGACTTTGAACCAGCTACCCAGGGTTCCATTTTCAGCAACTAGCCCCAGTTCACTCTCTACTTTATTATCTTCCCACACAGTGTCTTCATCGCTGTATTTTTTTCTTTTCCATCTGGGTCCCCTGGCATAAGGAGTACTAGAAAAGAGAGAAAAGCAAAGTGATAACTAATAAATAACTTAAATTAGTTTAAGAAATTATTTTATGAATCATCCCCTCACTAACACCATGGCTACAGTTAGAGCTGCTAAACTAGCATTCAGTCTCTACCACCTCACCCTTCACTTTTCCAGTGAAGGAAGACCAGCCACAGAGAGTGAAAGAGTAGCACAGTCCCAGGGGCTGCTACCTGCCAATTAAGCTACTTGGCTACATACTATGTTACTCGGGAGTCCTCCTGGACATCCCTTATTGCCATGTTTTCACTATTCTCTTGGAATTTTGAAGATACAAGCACATACCTAGGATGCTCAAAATGATAGTTCTTTCGGCCAAATTTATGCCTGCTAAAATGCAAACTTGTCTTTCTTCCATAAAATCTGTGGTTGTCATTCATGTTGTATTCTGAAATTGGAAACAAGTTTGAAGACACATCACTGTGTTTAATATAATATGAACAATTTATCATTGCTAACCAGATACGTATGCTTTCCCTCTGATTACAAAAGCTATATTATTTCCCACAATTCCTCCACCTTCTCCCAATGCCAGGCTCCTCATCAAATAAAAATTCAGGTAATAGGACTAATTATCCATTTCTTCTTCTTCTTTTAAAAATCATTTTGATCTGGAAGGCAGAGTATGTTGAGTTGAGACCACCCAAAAGGGCAATTAGTTCTAGTCTTAGGGGAAAAAAAAAGACATTTTGGTGGGTGGAGGAAGATGGAAGCTGAGTGTGATCTTACAGTGATAACGCCCACAGACATACTGAGTTGAACAAGTGTTAAGGCACAGCACTGCTAGAATGGATATTTAAGATAACCAGGTGAGATACCATAGTGCCTGCTTTTAGTTTAACAACATGAAGCCATGCACTGACGAAGAAAAGTACTATCTGCAACTGCTCTCCCCCATGTCCAAGAAGCCCAACATGAAAAAGAGGCCTTCTGGCTGGAGAAAGAGAATTATGTTCAGGTCTTAGAAGTGAAATGCAATATCTAGCTAACTAACTTAGAATCTATTGTTGGTCAATGACCATACTAAGCTTTACCAAGAAACCAAGACTTCTATCCCGAGGTATAAGAATAGTATTGTACCATAAAGTAAAAGGACTGCCTCAACTCTCTCTTCTCCAACATCCAGTGGCTGAATGGGGAGCAAAAACTAACCTACTGGGAACTTGGCATGAAAGCTTGCTTAGGGTTTTATGTAAGAGCCAGTCCTAGCATGACAGAACCAACCTCACCATGTAAAGATGCTAGGACTTTCAAAAGAAGCCATTTCACACTGGCTGTCTGCCATTAGTCTCGCCCCCAGTCCTGTAGCAGACCGCTGGCAGGAGTCTGACTTCCCACCTACCTCCAGTCCCTGTGGACTCCACTGAACTTTAAAGGAAGCCTCAGCTTTGCTCCTTCTTTCCATCCCCTTGTGTCAGCTACAGATTCTCAACTATCTGGGACCGCCAGTGGCCACACTTGGCAGAGACTCATGTAGGTGACTCACACCCTCTTTCCTTTCCTCCACTACCTCTCCAGTCTCACCTTCAGTCCAGTGACAGTCTACTTCAACTCCACCCACTGGAGACTCCAGCTCTTGTTAGACCCAGGGCTTCCCTAATGCTTTTAGGCCTGTTTTTCCAGATAATTGTTTGCCTTTCCCTAACAAACTTACAGGATCTCCTCTTCCCACCACAGCCCCAACTCCCTGTGGACTCCAGCCCCAGGTGTGAACAGGATCCTATTAGCTCTTTCCTGAAGCCCCTCTCAGTCTTCTCTCCTAGGCCACCTCATAAGGACATACTTTAAAAATCTGTACTCCAACAAACTGAAAAAACTAAAATAAATGGAAATCACAAGGAAATACAGAGAACCGTAAGAACATACTTTAAACATCTGTACTCCAATGAACTGAAAAAAAATCTAAAATAAATGGATAAATTTCTTGATGTATACAACCTACCAAAGTTAAATCAAGATCAGATATGCAATTTAAACACACTCCATAACCTCTAGTAAAGTAGAAGCAAAAATTAAAGCTCATCAAACCAAAGCAAACAAACAAAAACGGGGAGAGAAGAGTCAGCACAGAATTCTACCGACCTCCAAAGAATTACCACCAACACTCTTCAAGTTCTTCTGAAAAATAGAAACAGAAGGAACATTTGTCTAATTCTTTTTACAAGGTCAGAATTATCCTGATACCTAAACCATGCAAACACCCAACAAAGAAAGTGAATTATGCACCAATTTCCTTTATGAACATAGATAAAATTCTCAATAAGATACTGGCAAATCAAATCTAAGAACACATCAAAAAGATAATTCACCATGATCAGGAAAGCTTCGTCCTAGAGATGCAGGGATGGTTCAACATACATAAACAGATAAATATAATCTAAAGATTTAATTTTAAAAATTAACTTTTTTCTGTTGGCTTTTTAAAATTAATGGAATTTTAGCTAAAAGGACCAAGGAAAGTGAAAAAAATGTTTTTGAAGACTACTATACTATGTCAAAAAATACTAATGCATACATTTGAGAAAAATACTCCTTTAATACATTCCATATAAATTCCTATAATATGAATATCCTTTCACCTGAATGACAGGATGGCTCAGATTTCCTGTACGATACAGTCCACTGTCGTTGCTGTAGCTCAAAATCAGTATTGTGCAGAACAAACGGAGAAGGCCTGTGATAAGAGAAAAATAAAAGTGGTGTGTTTGCTAATAGAATATCACAAACTAGAATGCTTTCCATCTTTAATACAATATTTATTTTTATTTTATCTTTTATACAGGCTCCCCCACCCATAACCCTGGCTGTCATGGACTTCACTATATACTCCTTCCTGGTCTCAAATTGCCAGCAATACTCCTGGTTTTTGCCTCTCAATCACTGGAATTTACAGGCATGGGCCATCAACCACATCTAACTTTAATACATTTAAATATCTCAAATCCCCACAACAGTAGCACTGTGTAATGCTATTTTAATATGTCTCACTAATAATTTTACTTAATAAGCTTAAAAATACGCCACTAATGATACATAAAGTTATAGAGAGTGTTTGCAGGAGGCAATGAAATGAGTGGTGATCAGAAACTTGGGGGAAGGAGAATAAAGGGTCTGGTTGGAGTTTAAGAAAGTTGGATTTCCCTAATCCAATAAGATTACAGCATACCACACGCACTTTGAAAAACAACTGAATTTCAAGTAACATTCAGAAACAAACTCTACATGTTTACACTATGGCTAAGTTCACATTCACAATACTTTAAAAAGTCGTTCTTTCTCTCTTACATTAATCAAAAAAAAAAAAAAAAGAGGCAGAAAGTAAGACTGGATTTGGAATGATCCCTAGGTACTGACATTTAAGAAGTCGAGCACTTGGGAGGTAGAGGTGTCACTTCCCTGTGAGTTTGAGGCCAGCCTGGTCAACAGAGCTAGTTCAGGACAGCCAGGGCTACAGAGAGAAACCTTGTCTTGAAAAACAAACAAACAGACAAACAAACAAAAAAAAAAACAAAATAAAAGTTGAGTAAAATAAGTCAGACTCAGAAAGACAAATAGTACATTTTCTCTTAATCAGAATGTAGATAAAACACATGAATGTACACACACACAAACATACACACACACACACGAAAGAAAAGCAGAGAAACTATTGAGGGAAGAGGACTAAAATGAGGGAAAAAATGAAAGATAATGGGGGTACGAAAATTTCTGGGCGTTTTCTCTCTCAGAAAAAAAAAAAAAACAGAAGAAGGAACTGAGGACAGGGCAAAGTAAAAAGGGTAATGATAAACATGAACAAAAATTCCTAAGAGGAACTGTTAGTTTTACAAGCTAATTTTTTTTTTTTTTTTTTTTTTTTTTTTTTTTTTTTTTTTTTNTTTTTTTTTTTTCCGAGACAGGGTCCTCTGTAGCTTTGGAGCCTATCCTGGAACCAGGCTGGCCTGGAATTCACAGTGATCCACCTGCCTCTGCCTCCCGAGTGCTGGGATTAAAGGCGTGCGCCACCACTGCCCGGTTTCCAAGCTAATTTTGAAAAGATATACAGACAAAAAAAAAAAAAAAAATCACACAGTGATAAGGAAAAGCTGAGGCTACCGAGAGGAAATCCTGGTGCAGCAAGTCCCTGAAAAGACTGCTAAAGTTTGAATTGCTGCTGCTGCCCCCTGGCTCCCTGACAAGCTTTTCTCGCCAGGGCTTCACCGCCCCACTCCCATCCTGTCCCAGATGGACTGAGGGACTGAGCCTCTTCACCTCCCCACCGCGGTCCGTCCTCAGCACATCTGCCCCCCTTCCCCTGAGCACAGCTTTGCCTCTCCTTCCCACCACAGCTTCACCTCTGGTGCGCGGCTTTTCGGCGGCCAATTCGCCTCCCCTCGGAGACTGCTCCCCTCCCCGTGCCGCCCCCTTCCCCTGCCGCTTCACCTCCCCAACTAGGGTTCACCGCTCCTCCCGACCCTGGCCACCCCACAGGGGCCCACTTCTCCTCTCCCGCCCACCTTGTTTCCTCACAAAGGCTTTCCCGCGGCGGATTCTTCTCCCCAGTGACGCCCTCCCGCCCTCCCCCGCTACTCCCCCCCCCCCCCCCCGCCCCCACCCCCCCCCCCCCCCCCCCCCCCCCCCCCCCCCCCGCCCCGCGCGCCACCTAAGACGAGGCCACTTCGCGCCTTCCCCTGCCCCTCCCCCCCTGCCACCGGTCCTGAGGCAGTCACTTCGCCTTCCCGCCATGGCTCTCATCCCACCCCCACTACTTCGTTTCTTCACTGTGTCCCCGGGCTGCATGCCACTCGCCTAGGTCGAGGTAGTCTGTCACTTAGCCTTTTGGGTGGCCTTTGCTTTCCGCGGCTTTGCCTCCTTGAGGTGGCTTTGGTGCTATGGCCGCCAAGAGTGCTTTGCCACCCCCGCTTTGCCTTCCAAGTGGCTTTCCCCACTCACTTCGCAGTCAAATCCTGAGATCCTGAGATGGTGGGTCCCAGCTGCAATGCCACCCCGCCACCACTTTTCCTCCCCTCCACGGCTGCTTGTTTGTGCTCTACTCTCTCGCCGCCTTCCCGCCATTTCCCTGCCTCCCAGCTTCCCACTTCAGCTCTGAGGGTCACCACCACAGAACTAGACCCCCACTGACTCCTGGATGAGAGTCCTTCCCACCTCACTCACTGACACACGGGTTCTCTGTCATGAGAGGTTAAAGTCCAGTCACATTCATATTTGCCTCTAAGGAAACCCCTCACCTCGGCATCTCAGCAAGTTACCCAAGCAAACCCGTAGAACCATCTCGGCCTCCCACCAGAAAACCACTTACCCCATCATCAGGGAGAGAAAGGTCGGCGAGAAAGCTGAGAAAGGAGCTCACCATACCTGACTTTGAAACGACTTAATTCAAACTGTATCTAGGGATGAATCCAGAAGGAATCATAGCTCGCTCTAAAATTGCCCTCTTCCTCAGATCTGCTGAAGGAATCAATATAACTAAAGACCGGAGCTTGGCAATTATTCTTAGAGATGTGAGTAAGACTGAGGAAACCCCGGCAGCTTCGGTATCCTACCTGTTTTCCCTATTCTTGTCCGAGAAGGATCACATCACCCGAAGACTGAACGGCCACTCCGTCTAGCCTCGTGCTTGTGAGCGTGCTCTGTTTTCAAATGCCCAAGAGCTGTATACCACGTGACCAACTCGTTAGGAGCCCGTGACCAACTCGTCACTTGATAGCTGAGACCCACGTAATCACAGCGTGCTACGTGACCATAAAACTCAAAATCAGCGATAGAGTACATTTGACTCAGGCTGGTTCAGAGCTTCCTGGCTGCTGGACGTGGTGGAACATCTATACTATAACATATAATTTCTATTTAAGAAGATCGAACCCAGGTAGTGGGTCTTTAATCCCAACACTCTGGCAAAGGTTAGCGGGTTTCTGTGAATTTGAGGCCAGGCTCTTCGACAAAGTAAAATCCTCTCAATAACAACAACAACAACAATAATGCCACTGACGCGTCCTCATGCTCCTGCCACCCAAGACGTGGGCCACTTCGCGCCCTCCCCTGCCCCCCCCCCCTGCGGCAGTCACTTCACCTTCCCGCCATGGCTTTCATACCACCCCCACTACTTTGTGGGGGTATGAAGACAGAGTCTACAGGACCTTAAAATGAGAATGTAGAGTGCTTGGCATGTGGAAGGTCGATATTCTGCACCCACTACAGAGACAGACAAAGAGAAAGAGAGACTATATATAACTTAAGGTCTGAAGTTTTTACATGCTGGTACCCTGTAATAGACAGACATGTGACAAAATAATAAGTGTGAGCTGACCTTTTAGCCCCTATTCCCCATGCTCGGATACCTCATCCAACCTTAATGCAGGGGGAGGAGCTTGGTCCTGCCTCGACTTGACATGCTGTGCTTTGATTATGCTCTGGGAGGCCTATCCCATTCTGAACATAGGAAGAGTGGATGGGGGTTGGGGAGAGGGAACAGGAAGAGAGGACGGAGGGGAAATTGGTTGGTATGTAAAATAAATGAAAATATTTAATTAAAAAAATAAGAATGAGCCCCAGAGCGCTATGGTGACTGAAAAAACAGATCTACTGCATAATCATATCAGCACACAAGGAGAGACACTAGTAGGTGTAATTTTAGTGCCAGCAAAATGGTCTTATCCATGGGACCTATAGACTTAGGAACCCACAATGCTTAAGGCAGTGTGTAAAGAAGTTTATATTGTGTCTATATGAGTTTGGGCCTGAGGTATGAGAGCCTGAATCAGCCTCCCACATTGGGCTAGCTACAGATATTAAACATAGAGCTTCTGCATCATATATCATATCATCTGACCTGGACAGAGGGTTGGACTGTGTGTGTCCTTGTGTGCAATTTTCCCAGTCTATCACTGAATCAATAGGCCAGTCTCTGAAATGTGACACCAGCTCTCACTAGCAAAGATGGGGTAAATGAAGATTCTAAAACATTTTTTAGGACATGTAGTTAAAAAAAAAAACAGAGGAAACTTCAATATGAGACATGCACTCTATTTTTTAAATTTAGCTTTGTTTTGTTTCATAGTTTTGAGGATCTAATCTGGAGCCTTGCACGTGCTAGGCAAGTGGTTTTCCACTACTCTGGCTGTTTTCCCAAGCACCTCAGCCCTCAAGTCAAATAAACAACCTCCCCTCTCTTGTCACCTAGTGGTAGGCAGTACCAAATACCAATCCTCCACAGGCCACGCACTCTACATTCCCAGTTTAAGACCCTGTAGTTGTTGTCTCCATGTACACACACACACACACACACACACACACACACACACCACATACACACACATGTCAGATGTAATGGGAGATCCCACAGAGCATTACAGCTGTTTGATTCCAAATCATTGGCACCTGGACTTTGATCTTCCTTCTGTGACTGCTACTACCTTTTGTGTCTGCTACATTCTGTTTGAAATATATAAACCTTATCTGAGTGTTTCCTAAGAGGTTCAAAGCTTATGAAAAACTTGATTGTTGGAGGACTCAGAAAACTGAGATGTCCTGTGACTGGGAATTACTTTGGCATTTGACTTTTTGTGTCGGAGGTCTTTGGGAGTGGTAGCAGGTGACCACTAGTGTTCAGATGTCAACCCACCAGAGAAATGATTCTTTGATGGAGGAGAATCCTGTCCAGGCAGGGCCTACAAGTCCATTGTTTCTGCAAACTTGCTCCTTTGCTCCTGTCTGCAATTTCACAGTTACTAAAGCAGCAATGGTGTCTCCCCAAAACTTGCACTTCAGTGTGTAATTTCATATGATATGTATGTATAATCTCATGATTGCATCTCAATATTATGAGCACATATGTCTGTGGGTGGTCAGGGAGATAACTTCTCATTAAACTGTATAATTTTGATATATTATGAAAATACATTAGGGTATGCTTAATAACTAAATATATTGTCCCATGAGGACTGTAAGACACTTAAAAGCCTGCTTTGTTTATTTTTACTCAAACTGTACACAATTAACTCCTTTTTACCTCAGAGCAAGTTCAAGCTGGGCAAAAGGCTTTTTGTAAGTGGATCATAAGCTTAAAACCTTACAGCTGTGCACAAGGTCAGAGTCGCAGATATCTAACCAAAGTTATTAACACAAAGCAACCAAAATATTCATGCCAATTCTTTACTTGCCAAGTCTGGCTGATAAAAACCTACGTTTCACAGCTTGCCTCACCGGGCACTGTGCTCCCGATCTCTGATCACAGTCTTACACCAGAAACCTTGAAACCTTGCACTGCCATGGTAAATGGCTGTCCTTATCACTTACCCAAGAAATGGGCTATGAATGGGATGTAACTCTTGTAATTTTTTTCTTATTGCCTCAAGCCTCTTGTAAATAGTGTATTTAAGCTAGGTAAATAAAGAAGCAAGGGAGAATTGTATCCAGTGAGTTCAGATAATAACTAATGTGGCTACAGAAATGAAACCCATTAACTCGCTGATGCCCACTTTAAGTATCTGCTTTCTTTGGGAAAAGGAAAAATGTGGGAGTTTAGCTTTTGAGATAGCTATACATTGTTTGCAGTTTTATTCATAACCTGCAGCTTGGCCCCCTAATGATGTGGGAAGGTCATATGTCAATCTGTTGATTTCATTGGTTAATAAAGAAACTGCGTTGGCCCATTTGATAGGCCAGCCCTTAGGTGGGTGGAGTAGACAGAACAGAATGCTGGGAAGAAGGGAAGTGAGCTCAGACACCTTGCCGCTCCTCTCCAGGGCAGATGCGATGGAGCCCCAGCCCAAGATGGACGTACATTTGAATCCTTCCTGGTAAGCCACCACTTTGTGGTGCTACACAGATTATTAGAAATGGGTTAGTCAAGATGTGAGAGTTATCCAGTAAGAGGATAGAGCTAATGGGCCAAGCAGTGTTTAAATGAATGCAGTTTGTGTGTTGTTATTTCGGGTGTAAAGCTAACTAAGCAGGAACCAGATGGGACGAAAAGAAGCCCACCGCTCCTTCTACACCCTAATTGCCCAAAACAAGAGAGTTTCCATTGTAAAAATGGGGTAACACATAGGCTTCCTGGAAACACACACATACACACACACACATACACACACATCCTTCCCAAGGAATATGCAATTAAAAATGTAATCCAATGACCATAATATTAAAAGTCTAGAAATTCCTTAAGAATGATTTTGACCTTTGAGAAACAGGGAGAACCTGGGGAATTAAAATCTATGCCACAGGAAGGGGCCTACTGGGATAGACTTCTTATCCAGATTAAATAAACCATGCCCAGACCTTTGGGTCTGAACGAAGATCTCCTACCTGTGCCAAGGTCCTGGCCAACTCTCTCCTCCAAAAAACACACCTGGGACAGGAGTTTCACCTCTCCCTGTCTGTAAAGCTGAGGGATCCCTCTTCCCCCTTTCCTACTCTTCATAAGCTCCTACACTTAGTTAATCATCCCCAGCCAGAAACTGGCCAGGATTGTTGGTTCTGCTATGTACTACCTGGCCCCAGTAATACATAGGAATAGGAACTAACCAGACTGTCATTGACTGACAAAACTCACTGTGATTAAGGGCAGCTCAAATTAACATTAATTCCTCTAACATAACTTAGAAGGGGCTGTTACAGTCTACTATCCAAAACCTTTAACCTACGTACTTCCCTTATCATAATGCCTGCTATTCTGCCTTGTGGGTTAACTCATTTGGATAACAATGGTATTACGGGGCCCCTGAGACAAATTGGTGGACATGTACCAATGGTTTTACCAAATATGCTTCTTCTGATGCTTTCTAAACTAAATGTGGTGCTTTGAATAAGAATGGCTCCTATAAGCTCACATATTTCAATGCTTAGTTGTCAGGGAGTGGCACTATTTGAGAAGGATTAGGAGGTGTGGACTTGTTGGAGGAAGTGTGTCACAGATTCAAAAGCCCACACCAGACCCAGTATCTTTGCCTATGGATCAGGATGTAGCTCTCAACTACTGCTCCTGTGACTGTCTGCATCCTACCATGCTCTCCACCATGATGATAATGACTAAATAATTGAAAATGTAAACAAGCCTCCAATTAATTTTTTTCTTTTACAAGAGTTGCCTTGGCCACAATGTCTATACACAAAAATAGAACACTGACTAAGACACTGAGCCCTTTTATGTGTCTTAGTACACATTCCTCCCAAGCTATACCTATATAATGGAGAAGAATGGAAAATACATTGCAATATGGAGTCTGAACTACAAAAAAAAAGTCCTCATCTTATTCCTGGTCGAACCTGGCTTAGCCAGCTTAATAGCTAGCTAGTTACAGGCATACCAGCCTATACCGTGGAAGATTAAAATGTTAAAAAATGAAGCCAAGCAGTGGTGGTTTATGCCTTTAATCCCAGCACTTGGGAAGCAGAGGCAGGTAGATCTTCATTTCAAGGGCAGCCTGGAGCAAGTTCCAGGACAGCCAGGGATGTTACACAGAGAAATCCTGTCTTGAAAAACAAACAAACAAAAATACAAAAAAGAAAAAAGGAAAAGAAAAAAGAAATAAAAAGAAACTAAGTAGGAGGAAATAGGCCGATTAGGAACTAGAGGTATTTTTCATTTCTGAATTTTCATTTTCATTTCTGAATTAAAACAACAGTTAGATTCCCTTGCAGAAATGATCAAACAAAATTGAGACAAGGGGGACTAAGTATGACTTTGTGAGAAATGGGTTGTTTCTATGCAAATCAATCAGGAGTAATTAGAGAAAAATCTTGCCATCATTGGAAGATCCTGAGAGAGAGAGAGAGGAAGGGAGAGAGAGATAGAGAGAGAGAGAGAGAGAGAGAGAGAGAGAGAGAGAGAGAGAGANAGGAGGAGGAGGAGGAGGAGGAAGAGGAAGAAGAAGAAGAAGAAGAAGAAGAAGAAGAAGAAGAAGAAGAAGAAGAAGAAGAAGAAGAAGAAGAAGAGAGGAGATATGGATAAGATAATTGGTACCAGTCTATCTTCTCTTAGTCTCTCTGGCTAACTGCTCTGCTGTCAATAATGACTGGCCTTTAATTATCATTTTGTTGCATTAAAGATGAGGCCCTGCATCTTTAATTGTATGACTAATTATGCAAAATAAAGGATTAATTCAGTAAAATTTATGGTCCTCAGTGTAATGGATTTGCTGCCAGTCTCCGGGTCCTAAAAGCAGCCAGTACCAAGCAGGCTGCATGTCCCCGACAGTTTACTGCGGGGTCCAGAAAGCAGCCAGTCCCAAACAGGGACGGTGCATGAGACCACATGGTAGGTCTCCATGTTTCCATATGGCAGGTGGTGGGCAAGAGAGATGGATAGGCATACCATGTAGAGTAAAGTTGGATATTTATTAGGAGGGTTATGGAGGGGAAGAGAAAAGGGGAGAAGAGGGGAGAGAGAGAAAGGGGGGAGAGAGGAGAGTCAGAAGCTGCCTCTCCAAGAGAGGGACAAAAAGAGAGAGAGAGGCTAAGGGTGCAAGCAGGAAGGGAGTGGGCGTGGCTTGTCTCTTAAAGAGACAGAACATTACACTCAGGACCATACATCTCTTTAGAGCAGAATGAGTCTACAATTTGATACTTTCACTAAGACCAGTGGCAAAGATTCGTCCATCTTGTCTCAGCTGCCACAATCTTTAATTTAACCTGAAAACTGTCACCCTCTTTTCTACCCTCACCATGAAAAGTCCTGTGGGAAAGTACTCAACTCTGTTCTAGAAACTCGGGAACAAAATACCCCAGCTAATGGCATCTGTTTAACTTCTGTTAAACTGCTTGATTGCCTTACTTCTCCCTGAAACTGTCAAGCAGGATATAGTTTTTCTGTGTTCTTTGCCTTTAAAAGCTCTCTGTAAAATGCATTTAAGGCTTTTCTGTGAGACGTGATTCTCAATTTGGATTTTGGTTGTGGTGAATGGTCTTTGCATTGTACCCTGCAACAAGGTTAAGCTTTTTTCGGGGGCAGGGGGAGCAGGTTTTCACTTTCTCTACCAGGCTGGTCTCAAATTCACAGAAACCCACCTGTCTCTACCTTCTGAGTGTTGAGATTAAAGACCCACTACCTAAGTTCAGCCTTCTTAGGTAAATAAATAAATAAATAAATAAATAAATAAATAAATAAATACATAAATACATAAATACATAAAATAAGTTATGGTACTGATGATCCTTGCCCTGCAGCCAGGGAGGTGGCACTTAACCAAAACAGGGAGGACAAACAATTATAAAGTGTCAATTGTCTCATTATCTGGAGGCTGCCATGTCATTTGGCCTGTGGCCTTTTGCCTCTGAAGTGGTTACTGAAATCTTTCTCAAAATGCATTCCATACCAATCCTGTCTTTCACCTTCTTCCATTTCAGGATCTTTATAAACATAGAGTCTACCCAGTAATCCAGGATAATTGTCCTGTTTAAATTCCTGATTAGTAACATTAATTTCATTTTTTCTTTGTAACCTAAAATAGTCACAGAGTCCAAGTGGGTTTTTTTTTTTTTTGATGGTCTTAATGCTGCCTTGGCCACAGGAATGAGTTATTTTTTTTCTGTTGAATTAACATATTAAAAGGTAGAATATGAGAGTTACAGGATATCTTGGGGAGTTCCAGTTTAGCTACCATGTTTTACCTGGAAAGTTGGGGTCCCATCTTGTGTTTTTTTTTTTTTTTTTTTTGAGACGGGGTTTCTCTGTGTAACCTTGGTTGTCCTGGAGCTCACTCTGTAGACCAAGCTGGCCTTGAACTCACAGAGAGTTAGGCACCAATCAACGAGTATAACAGAATAGCATTAGTAATAATTCCTTTGATTTTTCCCCGGTCATATTTGGTTCTGCCCTGGGTCTCTCGGATGTCTGGCCTCTGATTTCTGGTCATCCAGGCAATATCAGACATGGATTCTCTCTTGTGGCATGGGCCTCAGGTTTGACCAGTCATTATTTGGTCACTCTCTTGTGGAGTTCTGTACCACCATTACACTGGCACATCTTGCAAGCAGGACTGATTATAGGCTGAAGGTTTTGTGGCTGAACTGGTGTCCCAGTCCTACTGCTGGAAGCCTTGCCTGGCTATATAAGATAGCTGATTCAGGCTCTGTATCCTTCATTACTAGAAGTCCTCATTACAGTCTTCCTCATAAAATCCTGGGAGTTTCTACTTCACTAGGTTTCCACATGACCTCCCAAATTCACCCCAACTCCAGTTGTCTCTCCCAATACTCTCTCCCTCCACCCCACCTGATCCCTCCTGTTTTCATCTGCCCCCGACCCCAGTTCACTCACAAAATATGTTAGTTTGAAATGGTCTCCAACAGATTTGAGCACAAAATGGATATTCAGAAAAGAATCTACCAATTCTAAAAATTCTATCAATTCAATTGATTTCTAACATTTTCTGTGAATACAATGTGTGTGTGATCAAAAGAAAATTGTCAATATTGTAGTTTACAATCTACCTTTTCTACCTGTCTTACTATTTTTTCATCAGTACATCAAATGCTTCTTTAAAGAGAGCATTAACACACTGATATATATTTATCTTATATTAAAAGTCTCATGGAAGAGAAATGATTTTATGACAACCTAACATTCTTTGGAATAGTTCACTCATCTTAGAATAAAACCAATCATCATTATGTTCTAGTATCTACTTGTTAATTCAAACCTCAGAAAAAATATAAAATCATTTTCTCAGATTCAGATATATCACCATCACATTTGCCATGATTTTTGACAAGATTGGCATATACAGGGCTTACTGTATTTTAGTTTTTCTGTCATGGGACTGCATACTGGAATCTGGTGGTATCTTTGCAAAATGCCATAGCAACTTGATGGCACTACTAAGATCATAATCCTGGGATTTGGAAATCTTAGGTTTTTATACTTCCTACTATAGCATAATAATGTTCAAGTTTGTACAGAAAGTACTTATCATAAAACATAGTGCACTATCAGAAAAAAATAAAATTAAATAATTTAAAGTTAACAAATCCCCATAGTTCTTAAGCATTTATAATGTTTTTCTCCTTCACTTTCAAGTTGAAGATCTTTTTCTAACCTAAAGTTAAACTCGAAACAATGCTAACTTCTATAAAGCAGTCTGTAGAATAAATCAAATTATAGCCTTACTGTGTGGTCTTCCTAGAAATTAGTTGCAAACTCCATTTCTTGTACCTCACATGGATAGAATCTTTTGATGGAAACAATCACAAAGATGTATTTAGAAATTAAAACACTTTAATATAAACATTTTTCAGAATATAGACCGATTTTTATCAGCCCTTTGGAGAACATTTTAAAAGTATATATCATCTAATTTATTATACACTAATTTTCCACTTTCAGAACTAGAAAATACAAAATACACTGCAAATTAGATTTAACAAAAAAGGGCTAAGTTGATTCATACATTTTCATTGGAGAAAACATAAACATTAACACACAACAGTAGCAAAATACCACCAATACTAACACAAATTCTAAAAGGATTGGATTCTGAGAAGTCTGGTCTCCCTCAGGCCTGACCATTCTTCCAAAACCAAACAAGACTTGGAAAATTCAGGGTGGTATGGCTGTAGACTGCTTTGTAACTCACTGTTTAGGTACATAGTTTCCATGAGCAAACAAGTCATTTTCATTGCAACTTGAAGGACAAAGTAGAAACACCTCTACTTAAGAAAACCATATTATATATAAGCAATAGAATAATTTTTCTTTCTTATAAAATCAGAGAAAGTAACTTTAAAAAGCATATTGAATATTTTGACTTTAACTGGCTTCTGTTAGCAATTAACTGTACACATGTACAAATACACAAATAACACAAATTTCAAAAAAAAAAAAAACAAAGTTTTAAACCTTTCTTCAACCTTAAGGGAACAAAACTGCAAAGGAGAAAGCACTGAATCTTCTGGATTTTCTTCAGTAGGTTTCTTCCTCTCCCATTCTTTTTAGTATTTTGTTCTTGCTTATTGAATGCTAGGTTTAGACTTTATGGTTCTACTTTCAATTACATTTTGAAAGGAGGGAGTGACATAGAGAGAGGGGGAAGGTGAGAGAGGAAAGCAGAACAGAGGACACATACACACATAGAGAGAGGGGGAGAAGGAAAGGGAAAGAGAGAGAGAGGGAGGAAGAGAGAGTTTTATCTCTTCTCTTCATTTGAAGTGCTTTATCTCAATTTTCTCAGAACTTTTCCCAGTGATATTCTTGATTCAGTCTTCTGATAGTAAAACTAAAAGTTCAAAATTCTTGAGTAGGTTTACCTTAAAACATTTTCTTAAAGGATGGATTTAGATATTTTGTGTTTCTTTTCTCATATTCATTTTTGCAAACAAAAAAGCCTCAAGGTTTTTGAGCTGATACTCTACCTGCCTTTCCTTAACTTCACCAGTCACTCCTATCTTTATCTAAATCAATATTGCTTTCTTTTAGCCATTCTTGGGTATCTTGTAAGTTCAGAACCCAAGAATTGACTCATCCCAAAGGATTTCCTCTTCTGTTCTTTCTTCAACAAATTTCTTTTTCTTGTGCTTACGTTCTTCTTTCTCTGAGGACACTTCATGTTTTCTTTTCTTTTTTCGATGCTTCAGTTTTTCAGAACTGACTCCAGCTTTATCTACCTCTCCTTTAGTTTGCTCAATGTTCTTGTTTTTGTCTAAATCTTTATCCTGATAGCTCCTTTTCCTTTTATGCTTGGACTGTTCTTTCTCTGGCCTTTCTTTCTCTTCCCCCAGATGTCGTCTTTTCTTCTGATGTCGTCTTTTATGACTTGTTTCATGGGCACTGGTATTGTCATATGAAGGCAGGTCCTTGTAAATGTCATATTCTACACTGTGTGAGCCAGGGTTATTTTCTTGCTGACTAAGGCTCAGAGGACCAGGTTTTTCTGAGAAGCAATCTCTTGTGAACTGATAGTAACTATCAGAGTCTGGGTTCCGTTGGCTCTCATAAGCTGGTAAATAATGAGGTAACTTATATTCCACAGCTTGTGAACTGCTGTATGGATCTGTGTGAGTCTGGAAAGTCTCACACGGGAATCTTTGCTCAAACATTCTGTGCTTAGATCTTCTGTCAACCATTTCTCTGTAATCATGAGTTTCAAAAGCACTATCAATTCTTCTAAAAGACATCTTTGGCTTGAGTTCTCTAGATTCCTGCACCTTGCTATAATCATCAAATTCATTTGGGAAATCATCATTTCTCCTCTTTGAATGAGGTGGTAACCAGTGAGGTAACTGGCCTTCCACTGGTGAGCCACTGTATTGTCGCTGGTATGTCTGTGGACTCTCAAATGAAAATCTTTCCTCACACATCCTTTGTCTGTGTTCAGAATCAACCCTTTCTCTGTAACCATGATCCCTATACTTATAGTTTTCTGTCACCCGTCTAAAACTAATATTGGGATCAAGTCCTCTGGCCTTCTGTTCTTTGATGTAATCTTCAAGCTCATCCTGGAAAGAGTCATATGTTTTTGACTGTGCTGGTAAACAATGAGGTAACTGGTCTTCTACTGCTCGAGGATTATTGTATGGTCCTGGCTGTGTCCAAAAATTTTCAAATGGAAGTTGTTGTTCAAGCATTTTTTGTCTGGGTCTGGAATCAACCATTTCTCTGTATCCACGGACTTCCAAGTAATTATCCTCCATCTTCCTGAAATGAACCTTATACTCTAGCTCTCTAGGTTTTTTCACTTTGTAATAATCTGCACATTCACCTTGGTAAGACTCCTGTATCTTCTTTGAATTCTTTACTTGGTTGATAACATGAGATTCTCTACAAAGAAAATAATACAGTTTTGATTACTATGAATATTTTATTTTCTCTAAAATATTAGTTTAAATAAAATCTATAAAGGTTGAATACAAATCTAAAACTATAAAAAGAATTTTGATGCTCAAATCATAGCATGGATAGGTAGATATCTCTCCAGAATTCCACAAGTTTTATGCAAAAACATTTCTTAGAAGATGGTATATGGGAGACACTGATACTTTCATTTTCTAAATGATATTGAAATAAAATCATAGATGAAGAGCTGCAGGGAGATGGAATGCTGTGGAAAGATACCAGAATGCAAGAGCAGACAATAACAAAGTGAAGTACAGGAACACCAAATGTTTGAACTGTAAGAGATTTAAATGGAAAACCATAAACAAGTGCACAGTAATAAACTATGGACAAGGAAGATGCCCCTCAGTGGGGCTCTTAGCAGAAGAGAGAAGGAAACTCTTGGTGAGTTTCAAAGTACAGAAACTATCACCTTACAAAAATACAGTCTTAGATAGGAGACTTATGTGATCTATTAGTAATCTGGCCCCAAAGAAGTCTCCTGTATTTCTCAGCTTAACTCATTGCTGTTGAAATGAAGAATTATCTTAAAAGTTGTCCTGTTGTCCAGCCTTACTTCTGGATGTATAAATACATGCATTTTAATATCTTCAAAATCCAGACTGTCCATCCGAGTCATGAATATATACAGTGTTCAGGTTAAAAAGATCAACAAAGAGACTTTAGAGTTAAACTGCACCATAAATCAAATGGTCTAAGCATACAGTATTTGATTCAACAGTTGCACAATACACATTCTTTTCAACAGCTTCTGGAATTGCCAGGAAAACATTAGAGAGAAGAGAAAAGCTGCTTCCTAAATGGATTTGGAGCTTGCTTCATAAGAGGGAATCCATGCCTACTGCTGTATACCTGCTCAAAAAATCATGACCAAAGAGGTCTTAGACCCTGGGAAGGGATGGTAAGATTATTGTTTAGCTAAATTGGCAACATCAAACCATCCTCTAAATGTCTGTTTATACTCACATACAAAGACTATTCTCTGCCTTGAACAGAGCATCCTCTCCTTTGCAGATAAATACAGAGACCCATGACTGCATAAGATGCTGAGAATAAAGGCTTAGTCCTAGACTAGACATTTATACCACCTGCTTAATATTCAAGGAATGCTGGGGAAGATGGGTCAGAAAGAATATTATGTTCTGGCAAATGGGGAGAGGGGTTAGAAATTATATCTTTAAAGCACAACATAGAAGTGACAACCATGAACTTACAGCAGCTGTGTATACTGTAACCAGGTCCACAGAAGTCGGGCCCTCCTATCAGTCAGTTATGAAGAGAAAAAGGATTCATGAGGCCCTACCACATACTGTTGATCTACTGTCAACCACAGCTTCTTGGAGAGGGGCAAGCATAGTATCTAAACGTGTACCCAGTGGTGATCCCAAAAGGTTCTGATGGTTGGTTCTGCGCTCAAGATCACACAGAAAGCTCTAAATAAACTTTGTGAAATGCTAAAAAGAACCAAAGCTAGTACACATGGGGAAGAGATTTATAGTGAAGGAGGCTAGTAGGATGTGTGTGTGGGAGGGGACAACAGGAGAGATTGAAAGAGTAAAAAGAATACATAGTGTACATGTACAAAATTATTAAAGAACAAAGTCTACTTATTAAAGAAGAAAAATGCAAGACAAAATGAGAATGCAGAAAAAATGAATATACATTTTAGTGGGAATATAAATTAGTGCAGCCATTACAGAAATCTATATGGAAGTTACTCAAAAATAAATGTATAACTTCCATAAGATCCAACTATATTACTCCCAGACATATATCCAAAAGAATCCTAGGTTGCTTAGAAGAGAGATGGCTAAACAGCAATACTTAATGCAATACCATTCACAATAGTTAAGTTACACAATAGTTTAGGGGACCACCAACAGATATAGAATATGTTGTGACTCTCAAAAAAATACTTAATATTTAATAAGAAAGGAAAATAAAAATCATATTGTTTGTTAAAATAAAGGATAGACATGGAGATCACGGTGTTAAGTGAACCATCCTAGGTCCAGAAGGACAAGTAATGACTGTTTTTCTTTCATCTATGGGATCTTGATATTTTTAGAAATTCCCATCATAGTAAGCCACTAGGGAAGAGGGAGGACATCAGCATAATTGGGAGAATGAATATGACCCAAGTGTGGTTTATAAATATGTGGAAATATCACAATAAAAGCAATTATTTTGCATATGAAATGTGGTAATAAATTTTCAGGCCTGGGATAAAATAGAGGATGAACATAGGAGTGAAATGATCTCATTCTACTGTAATACCACAAATATTAATGCATGCTAGTATGTGTGGCTAATTAACATTAATAACTAATGTCCTTATAAACTGTCTGAATGTCACATTTTTAAAGCCAGTTCTTTGATTAGATGCACAGATGTGAAAGGTTATAGATTTAAAATTCTGAGGTTTTAATATCTATAGTGTAGTTTTATTTGCTGAGTCTGCAATATAATTCCTGTGGTAGTTTGAATAAGAATGTCCCCCATAGGTTCATGCTTGAATATTTGTAATTGTTTGGAAAGGATTAGGAGGTGTGGCCTTGTTGGAAGAGGTATATCACTGGGGGGGGCATAATTTAAGGTTTCCAAAGACACTGGCCATTCTCAGTGTTCTTTCTTTCTCTGCCTCCTGATTATGTATCAAGATGTGAGCTCTCAGCTGTTCCTGGCACCAGGTCTTTGCTTCATCATCATGTTTCTTATCCCTCCGAAACTGTTAATCCCAATTAAGTGCTTTCTTTTATAAGTTGCCTTTGATAATTGTATCATAGCAATAGAAAAGTAACTAAGATACCTCTAAGTAATCACAAATACTATAAATATGTTCTTATAGGGTAAAATAATAAATCTTATATTTTGATTTAAAAATCAACAACCAAAACATAAATAACTCCTTGCCCTGCTACCAAAATTACCTACTGTACAATGCCACAAATTTCTCCTTGTCTTAAAAGCAAATATTAATATTGCTAAAAACAGATCTGGATTCTGTATTTTAGGTACAACAGCATGACCTTTGTTCTGAACTATTATACCTCACTGTAAAGATGAATATTAGATCACCGAATCCTTGGAATTAAGAAAACCTTTTTAAGATGCCTTGAATTTGCATGGCTAACCTGAAAAACTTATTTTTTTAGCACATCTACAAAGAAAAACAATGTTGTCTATTCATGAGGGTGTACCAATTTGCCAGTGCATTATTGTGATTAGAAAGTGTCCTTGACACTAGTGTGCAATACGTTACAAATACTGTCTACTTCCTCTAGATTCAGATCATGGGGAAATGAATATCTAGAAGGTTTGTAAAATACATTAAAGATTATTTGACTAGAAGATTTGGTCTTTGGTAACATGACAATATTTTTTAATAGCAAAAAAAAACTTACTTAATTTGATGTTCACTTCCTTGCATGTGGGACCGGAACATGTGTAAAGATGTAAAGGTGATACTGCAGATATGGCATACGTAGGTTCTCATTCTATATGCTATAAAAGTGATAGAGTTTAAGAAGATCAATATGGAAACACTTAGAATCATATAATGCCAGTGATGGATAATACTTTATTAGAGACCCTCTACTTGAAATATCCTAAGAAAGACTGGTCCAAAGACATAAAGTCACTTGCTGATAGTCACAGAAGCAAAGAATAGCATTAGCATCTTTTAGCCCATGTCTCTAAATTTAATGCCCAGGATTCCTTATACTATACACTGAATCTTCATTTATTTCCTAAGAATCTGCTATCTGCTTGCCTGATGTTGCTACACACACTGTATAGCAGGGGCTTTATTGGTCTGCAACAGCCTTTTTGTTTGCTATTAGTTAGTTTCTTACAAAACCAAACCCTGAAATATCACAAAACATTAATTAAAAACATAGGAAAATTTTACTCTCTTATTTGAAATCATTGTAGTTCACTAGTTACCAAAAATAATTTCCACAAATTACAAAAGAGAACCATTGAACCCATGCATAGGATGAAAGGTGAAAGCAAAATTCTAAAATTATAGCTGCCATTTAAAATGAATAAAAAACAAACAAAAACCTGACAAAAACACAAAACCAAAACAGAAAACCTTTCAAAACAAACAAATTATAAAACAAAGGTATATAACAGCTAACTAGTCTGCTTTCAAAAGATAATTAGAAGCAGGAGATAAACTTATTTTCGAAATCCCACCATCTTTCAACTTTCTTGTTGGTCAGCAGAACAACTTTCATGAGACAAGTATAAAATCGACATTATTCTAGAGACAAGGCAATAAATTGGTACCATATAAAATTTAAGGACAACCAGAATCATCTTCTTGTAAATCAAACAGCAGTTTAATCACTTAAAGGAGGATAAGTTAATCATATTTAAGTGTATTGACCTTTGTTGAACAAACATTATTTACAGAAACAAGAGACTACTTGCAGGGAAGAATAAAATAAAGACATTGAATAACATGTTCATTATTAATACATATTGTTAATGACCAGCAATCAACAGGTTACATTAAAATTTGAATGAACGTTTTGATAAGGACACTCAGAACATCCTTTAGACAGAAAACAGTTTTTCAAAAAACAGTGTTAGGAAAATTAGTTACATATAAATGTAGGTAGACTTTTGTATCTCATCAGTTACACTGATCGACTCAAAATGGACTAAAGAGTTTAAGCATAAGAGTGGTATAGGGGCAAACAGGAGCATGCAGGTAATAACAATTGATGAAAAAAAGATTCAAGGAGAGTGGGAAGGAATGTACAGGAGAACTTTGAGGGAGCAAAGGGAAGGAATAAAAGCTGCAGCTAAAATACAATCTCAAAACTAAACAACAGAAACACTGATAGCTATAAAATTCCTAGAAGAAAATTCAGGTAAAATGTTTCAGGATACTGTAATATGTAAGGAATTTTTGGAAGTGACTCTCAAAATTCAGGAAGCAAATGCAAATAAAGACAAATAGGATTTTAAAAAATGTTAAAGTTGCTACAGGACAAAGGAAACACATAACACAATCAACAGACAATCTATAAATGGGATAAAATTTGTGGTTTGTGTATAACAACAAGCAATTGATATCTAGAATATATAAAGAAATATATATTGAGGAACCAAAACCTTAATAACAAAATAAAACCTTAGGTCATTTCTCGGAAGGAGACATCCAAAATGTTCAATAAGTAAATGGAAAATACAAAATATCACTAATCACCAGGTAATTGCAAACTGAAAGAACAAGGAGATGCCATCATACCTGAAGAACAATTGCTAATATAAAACAAAAAACCCTAAGGATAGGAAATGCTGATGAGGATGTGGAGAAAATGTTGATGGAAACCTAAAATAGAATAGCCATTTAAAGTATGGAAGCCACTTATCAAATAAGAAAATAATTACCATATGTTCTTGTAAATGCAATTTTAATGTATATCCAAAGAAACTGAAATCAATATGTAAGAAAAGTATACATTCCTATGTTTAGTTTATTACATTATTCACAATAGGCAAGAAATGAAACAATTCAAGTGGTCCCAAATTATTGAATGGATAAAACATAGTACACACATTGAAATGTTATTTTGTCATGAAAAAATACTGAAAACCTATCTCTTGTGACAACATACATGGAACTGAATGTAACTATTTTAGGTGATATAAGCCGTCATGAAAAGTACTATGTGATGTGGGAGGGTCATCTGTCTATGTGTTACTTTCACTGGTTAATAAAGAGACTGCCTTGGCCTTTGATAGGAAAGCAGCTTAGATAGGCGGAGTAGACAGAACAGAATGCTGAGAAGAAGGGAAGTGAGATCAGACACCATGCCTCTCCTCTCCAGGGCAGACACCATGGAGCCAGCCATCAGGTCAGACATGCTGAATCTTTCCCAGTAAGCCACCACCTCGTGGTGCTACACAGATTATTAGAAATGGGATAATCAAGATGTGAGAATTAGCCAATAAGAGGCTGGAACTAATGGGCCAGGAAGTGTGTAAATGAATATAATTTGTGTGTTGTTATTTCCGGGGCTAAGCTAGCCATGCAGAAGCTGGGCAGGATGAAAAGCAGGCCTGCCCGCAGCATATCACTACAACTATGTAACCTTCCGCCTATGCTAAATCTAAAACACTTAATATAATAGAAGTTTAGATTAGAATGGTCATCACCAAGGCCAAGAAGAATAGGAAGCAAGGAAAGCACATATACAGGTAGGTAAATGTGCACTGTTAACAGTGAGATGGTGGCAAGAAGCTCTGGGTGTTAGTCCACTGTATGATGATTATAGATAACAATTACAGCCTATATATTTCAAAAAGCAAGGAAATGGATTTTGAAAAATTTCAATACAAAATCATAAATGTTTTAAGTTATAAATGTGTTTAACTTGTCTTATTATTATTATTCACTTGTCAATTTATTTATTTATTTTGTTTTTTTTGAGACAGGGTTTCTATGTAGCTTTGGAGCCTCTCCTAGAATTAGCTCTTGTAGATCAGGCTGACGTTGAACTCACAGAGATTCACTTGCCTCTGCCTTCTGAGTGCTGGGATTAAAAGGCCTGCACCAAAACCACCTGGCTTCACTTGTCTTATATATAAGTATATCTGTATCAAACATATGATACTCCCACAAATACCCACAGCTTTAATTTTTTTTGTGTTTTTGAAAACTTTGAATGAATGATTCTTTAAAAATTATCTTCTGTCTCTATGCTCTTATTTTATGCCGATTAAACTTTCTGTTTCTAATTTGATTTCCTATATTCTTTGAAACCAGGAAAAATATAGTATGTATTCAAAGACATTCAAAAAACCTCAAGACCTGGAAATAATATATCCTATTATTATAAATGAAGACTAGAATGACAGTTCACTAACATGAAATACACCAATTTCTCTGGTAAAAACCACCCGGAGCATTAGGCATAGAATCCTAGAATTCTTTCCTGGAGAATAGAGTTCAGTTTCTATATTGGAATTGGGAATTAGTTTTGAAAACTAATACTGAAAATGGATTATCAGAGACACTGTGAGAAATATCCTGGATTAAATATTTTTATAATTCTTTAGTTATCTATTGGCCTCTTTCAAGTTTGTGAGTCCCTAGTTTAAAGATTATTAGCTGAAGACGATGGATGTCCTACAAAACAAACTACTCAATGAGAAACTGTGGGTCTCCAAAGCAAGGCTTTTCAGGAAATTATTGCTATATTTATTTTATAGATGTGAAAACCAAACCAGAAATGGCCTTCATTAACAACATATATAGAGGGTGTACCTAAGTGATACATGATGAACAAGACTCCTGGGTTTCTCTAATTTGTGGGTTTCAAATCTGGTTATACATTAGAGTTATGTGGAAAATGTTCATGTTAACTTAGCCCTTGGCTTTTCATATATTCATGCTCTAATAGTGGAAATATAGGAATTAAAAGGGTTTCTGTCACATGCAAAGGGTTTAGAGGCAGTTCCAGAACTGTGGTGTGATTACCATTACCTTAACTCTTGGATTTTCTACATGTTGACACTACCACTTTCTAGAATATGGATAACTCAGATATAATAAGTAAAAATATGTAAATCATTTTTGTATAGACAGGAAACCTATTCACTGTCCCAGTTATCAGAATTCTAGGCCCAATATTTTAAAATTATTTTAAAGTCTATTTTGCATATGCACACATATGATTTGTATATTATATTCTCAATCATGTGCCATGTTGTTCATGTGGAGGCCAGAGGGCAACTTGGTGGAGTTAGTTCTCTAATTCAATCATGTGGTTCCAGGGACTGAACTCAGATTGCTAGACTTAGCACCCAGATCCTATGCTTGAATTAATGTGGGAGTATCATATCAATCTGTTGATTTCATTGGTTAAGCAATAAAGAAACTCCTTGGCCCTGATAGGTTAAAACATAGGTGGAGGAGTAAACAGAATAGGATGCTGGGAGGAAGAGGAAGTGAGCTCAGACTTGACAGCTCTGCTCTCTGGAGCAGAGACGCCAGGCTCCACTCTCCCAGGCAGCTCCGACCCAGGATGGATGTAGGCTAGAATCTTCCCGGTAAGCGCACCTTGGGGTGCTTACACACATTATTAGAAATGGGCTAAATTAATATGTGAGAATTAGCCTAGAAGAGGCTAGATAGAAATGGGCCAAGCAGTCTTTAAATGTATACAGTTTGTGTGTTGTTATTTCGGGCATAAGCTAGCAAGGCAGCCGGGGTGCTTGGGACGCAGCCGGCCGCTCATTATTTCAACACTTGATGAGCTATCTTGTAGGACCCTGGCCTAATCTTCTAACCCATCCCTACTGTTTCTTACACTCTCCACTCTCTTATCTCAGAGACTGCTCTTAGGCCTGTTTAGTTCTGCTATACACCTGCTACAATCGTTTCTAAGTTCACATGGAAACTCAGGCTTGTTTGCACCTTTTAACAAGCCTTATTTTAATTTTTAATTAACATAAAGCCTTATACTGATGGTTCCAATAGTGTTAACATGTGAAGAGTTAGCAATGGAAATCTAAGGAAAGTAGAAAAAGGTGTAATAGAAGATTTGATGATACTCACTTATAGAAAGAATATAGGGAATTAAGTATAGAGATTCAAGTGTAGATGTCTAATAGTGATACTATCAAGAACAAAAGTTTTGCAATTTAAGTTGAATTTAGAAATTATTAACTTAATTTTAGATAAGTGCGATAACTTATCTAAATTTAGATAACTAAAATTAGTAAGATAACTAAAACAAACACAACATTTAAAAATATATACATACTTTAGCCTTAGTCTTATCAATCCTGAGCTGAGCTAGATAGGGACTTAAGCAAGCAGTGATAATGAGGAAGAAAAAATCAAATATGGAAAAACATGCACATTATAGAAGATAAACAGAGGCAAAGATAGATAGAAATAAGAAAATGAAAATAGTGGAATAATTAAAGTGGCACATGGTGTTAAGTTGCCTTTTTTGAAATTTTATGTGTTTTGCCTACATGTATGTCTATGTAACATGTATATGCAGTACCCATGGAGGCCAGAAGAGGGTGTTGGAAATAGAGATGGTCATCAGCTGCAATGTAAATGCTGGGACTTGAACTCAGATCCTCTGCAAGAGCACCCAGGGCTCTTAGCTTCTGAGCTATCTCTACATCACCATAATTGCCTTTTTCTTAAAACTGGTTCACTTGTAACATGGAATTCTGTTGTCAGTGTTCTCTGAAATTCTCATTAGCTAATTTAATTTTTCTAGATATGTCTTTTTGTTGTTGTTTGAGAAAGGGTTTTGCTATGTATCCCTTGCTTGCCTGGAACTCACTATGTAGTCCTGACTTGCCTCAAACATATAGTATACAGTAATCTTCCTTCTTCTCCCTCCTGAGTACTGACATTATAGGCATGTACCACCATGTCTAGGTAAACTAGATGTTTTCATAATGTTCTAATGTTTTTGGCTTGCAAGACAGGAGTTATGACAGGATATGTTTATTCTCTGAGCAGTAGCTTCAGAGATTAGTGTAAAATGATTTCAATAAATAGATTGAATTTTACTGACACTATTTCATGATCAGATATGAACACCAAAATTCTTTTTGCTGGCAAGATTTTTGTCAACTTGACACAAGCTAGGGTCATCTGGGATGACGGAGCCTCAATTTTAAAAAACTGATCAGGTTGGACTGTGGCAAGTGTGTGGAGAACTTTCCTGATTCATGATTGATGTGGAAGGGCCCAGCTCATTGTGGACAGTGCCACCCCTGAGCAAATGGTGCTATTTATTTAAGAAAGCAGACTGAGCCAGCCATGGTGGTATCAAGCCAGTAATCAAAGATCCTTTATGGTCTCTGCTTCAGTTATTGCCTCCAGATTCCTGCCTTGAATTCCCTCCATAGTTGACTATAAGTGGTAAGCTAAAATAAACCCTTTCTTTCCAAAGTTGCTTTTGGTCACAGTGTTTTTTTTTTAACAGAAAGCAAACATTCTTCTCTCATTCTACTAATCTTGACATTTCAGAGTGCTAAAATACTGTCTCACACAGCAGCAGCAACAGTCAAACACCTCTCATTTAGACTCAGTTCAAATTTATACAGAAGCCACACATTTCAGAGCCTTTCAACTCACCAGTAGGAAAAATACCTAACAACTGGCAATTCATCATTTCTTCAGACATTTAAAGTAAACTGCCACTTTTACTTTTATGCTTACTTAACTCAAATTCTTTAAAATAGTGGGTAAAACTACATATCCCCAAAAAAGGTTTTAGCACTTTGACCACACTATATAGGAAACTGAAATAGTACAAACAAAGGGACAACATTTGAGAGAAAGATTCATTAATAGTTCACTGACTAATATATTAAACTAATCTCTATGGAGGTAGGAATAAATAGTTTTATGCTTGTTCTTTTTTCTATCATTGGAAATAGAAATGAATTACATGACATTTCCTCCCTTAAAAACCTTAAGCTGAAATGGGAGAAAAAGCACTTAGAGAGAAAAGTAGATACACAGAAGGGTAGGTAGCCTTAAAGGAAGCAAAAAGGCTTCCAGGTAGCAGCAGAATGTTTAAGAATGAGTATGAATTAGTCAGAAGCAGGTTATCGAAGTATTTCAGGCAACAAGGGAGGAGGGGTATAAGGAAAAGTACAAATAAAAGAAGTAAGGTAATGGTTTTGGAAGCCATACAACTTGCAGGTATTGACCTGCATAGCTAAGAGCATGTCAGTAGCAGAAGACAAGCATGAAGAGGAAGGAAAAGAAGGAGAAGGCTAGGGCATTTAGATTTCATCTTTAGAAGTTGGAAAAGCAGTGAAGAAATTTCAAGTTGGACAGTATCATGGAAAAATTTGTGTTTTGAAGGAAACACTCCAGTAATTGAATTGAGAGTGCATTTGTGGAAATAAAGCCAGTGGCAGAAAAAGTACTTAGAAGGCTATGATACTCTGTGTCTTCAAGTTTCTTACATATAAATCATTTAGAGGTCTTGTTAAAGAAGTGAATTCTGAATAAGTAGGTCTATAAAAAGGGCTGAATTCTATTTTCTAATAAGCTCTCAAATGATACCAACAATTCTTGTCAATATCTCACAGTCTGACTAACAAAGCTCTAGGAATATATAAAGACCCATAGTAGTGTAGGAATGGTGTGGATAGAGTTAGGGGGACAGTAATAATTCAGGAGGTAAAACCATCAAAACTTGGCATTTCATTAGATTTAATGGTGTGGTATTGGGGAGCTGACAGTTAGCTATAGGTTTTTATTTTGGAAGAGTGTTGATTTAAAATGGCTTTGAGGTATCCAACTGCAATACTATCTCCAATTTTGACAGGTAGTCTAAGTTTGATGGACAGGCTATGAGAGTACAGATGACAGTTAAAACCAGGGAAATACACAGAATTGTGCTTGCAGAGTCAGGCCAATAATGGAACCTGTGAGGACCTAAATCTAGGTGTTGAACTCACAAAGAGCTGATGCAGATAGCTTACAAACAAAACAAAACAACGAAATAAAGTAGAACCAGACTGTGAGGAATTGTACATGAAAAGAACAGAATTTTAAGAGGTCAAAAGTAATGAACATTTTCACATGGAAGTCTGTCTAGTAAGAACAGGTGAACTATAATGTGTTGAAGAAAAGGTAAAAGAGAAACTATGAAAGGGCAATAAGACACACTAGTAGTAAGAAGGTGTTTGTATGTGGCGGGGGGATAAGAAATATAACAGAGGAACAGATATATTTCTCCAGTCAAGGCAAGTCTCTATGTTGTACCTGAAATTTTGCTACCCTTTCTTAGCTCTAAGCCATCTAGTCATTTTTCAAACTTTCTACTTCTATCACTCAAAATCATAGAAACCTATGGATCAAGAAATTTCATGTTAGCAAAATATGTTCAATATATGTTACAAAAATGTGTATACACACATATTCTTTTGCAACGAGGCATTATTAACTAGTTTATATATTTCCTCTTCAGAAAAATGGTATATTCCTATTTATACTACCAAGAATGACTAGTTTAGCACCCCAAAAAATATCGTTGTATCACATTAATTTGAAATACTTCTTAAAATAACATGGAAACACACACACAGACACACACATGTATGATTTTGAAATTAAGAGACATAAAAGACTTTATGGCTCTCATGTCCTAGAAAAACAAATAAAAATACATGAAATTGATTGCTTGAATACAAGTTCTTTAATTAATAAAATCCAATGGTTTATTAGTATATATGTTTTATAAAATACAAAATTCCTGTGAAAGAGTATAGAATACTTTTCTAGTTTGTTATTTGTATTTGATTTTGCTAGTAGACATTTCTCAGCTATGTAGCTATAAATGTTTTCCTATCTTCATTTTTTTTCTCCTAATATAATATTGTGAAGCATTAGTAGATTGTTGAAAGAAGCAGGAAAGAGCTTACACTATCTGCTTGGATTATCCAGATCCAAAGCACTGCTAGAGAAAAAAAAGGAGTTGTTTTGACCTTATTCCTACCTGGAGGAGGCTTCACAATAACAGATTTTAGGAAGGTTGGCGCTGCCGATGTAGTGTTGGGTTTATCTGCAGAAATAATTGTAATGAAAAATTATTAACATCTGATCAAATATTAGAATTGTATCCATTGTAAAGTATTAAAGAAATTCTCTAAAAATTTACTATCTTTCTACATGCTCAGCACAGGGCTTCTGGATAAAAGAAATTAAGTCATGAAGGCTCTTTTGTGAGATAAATGTGCATGCTACTTTGTCACCTAGTTTGTAAACCAAAGACTTGGGAAGGAGGAAATATTTTATAACCAGTTTTGTTTGACCATTTCCATTTATGGAAACAATAGAAGTATGGGAGCTATTTCAAGGTTATTCTTTGGCAATTCACAAGATAAATCAGATGGTATGAACTTCTAAGATGATATTTTTCATCTATTCTGTCTTGATTTGTCATGTTTACACCAGAGTGAGCTCTCATCATTTAATAACTTGAAACTATATGTTTTATTGTACATCTCTTTCAATTACTTTCCTCCTTGAACCCAAAGAAATGAATTTGGGGGCTATAGGTAAGATATTTACAAAATAGTTTCTCTTGTAAAGCACAATGACTCTGTCCCTCTTTTAATCAACAGATAAGAAAATAAGCATATGATAATCTGACAGACTAGAATAAATATAAAAATAATAGTGTATCTTACTAGAAAAAAATAAATTTCTTCCTTCCTTCTTTCCTTCCTTCTTTCCTTCCTTCCTTCTTTCCTTCCTTCCTTCCTTCCTTCCTTCCTTCTTTTGGTTTTTAAAGACAGGGTTTTGTAGGAGGAAGGCCACTTATTCATCCTGGCCGCCCAGAACCAAAGTAACAACGCAGAAACTGTATTCATTAAATCACTGCTTGGCCCATTAGCTCTAACTTCTTATTGGCTAACTCTTACATCTTAGTTTAACCAATATCTATTAATTTTTGCATCACCACAAGATTGTGGCCTACCAGCCAAGTTTCAGCACACCTATCTCTGGTGGCTCCAGTTACTTCAAGAGAAAGATGGGCATCAAAGAGGCTCCTTATGGAGTTTGTTAGCCATTAGGGTAAGGAACTGCTCTTGCATGAACTGCTAAACTGAACATGCAGGTGCAGGACCAAAGAAAAATGACTGCTAAACTTACCTAAAGGTGCGATGATCCTTTGGGGTTCCTGCTTCATGAAAGAGTCTGTGAGACATTCTGCAGGATACAAAAGAAAGTGATTAAACTGTCTTTAACATTTCCTGCTTTGTGGAAAAGTCTGCTGGATACTATGGGCCTGTAGGCTGAAGATGGATGCTTCAACAGTACAAAAAAACTTTGGGTGACTGTCCAGGCAGTGAAATGTGTCAATTCTAGAGTTTTGGTAGTTGATTACAATGTACTTCCTGTTAACTTAGGCAATGGTATATCCTTCTGGAGTCTTTAAATGAGTTAAAGAATAGATAGTTATAGTTTCGATTAGTTATAATAAAAGATAGATATAAATATCATAACTGCAATTCTTATTTAATACCTGTTTTGTTATATGTAATGTTACTATGTTAAAGTGAAAGCCTTCCTTTTTGTTTAAACAGAAAATGGGAAATGGTGTAGGAAGTCCTTCTGTCTATGTGTTGCTTTCACTGGTTAATTAAAGGAACTACTTTGGGCCTATAGCAGAGCTATAGGGGGACCAGAGCTAGGCGGGATAAACTAAATAGAATGCTGGGAAGAAGAGGCAGAGGGAGACGTCATGGATCTGTGCTGAAGATAGACATACTGGAACTTTGCTGGTAGGTCACAACCTTGTGGTAATGCACAGATTAATAAAAATGGGTTAAATTAAGATGTAAGAGTTAGCTAATAAGAAGTTAGAGCTAATGGGCCAAGCAGAGATTTAATGAATACAATTTCTGTGTGGTTATTTTGTGGCTAAGCTATCCGGGTGGCTGGGATGAACAAATGGGCCCTCCTCTTACAGGGTTTCTCTCTAGTTTTTGGAGCCTGTCCTGGAACTAGCTCTTGTAGACCAGGCTGGCCTCAAACTCACAGAGGTTCACCTGCCTCTGCTTACCCAGTACAGGGATTAAAGTCACATGCCACCACTGCCCAGCTAGAAAAAATAAATTCTAATAATATGCTGAGGTAATTTGCTCTGGAAAATACCTATATGATGTGCTGGACATGAATGTTGATGGTTTTTTTTTTCAGAAATGAATGCCTTAGTGACACAGTGAAAGCTCTTAAGAATGTGCGAGATCAATTATTCCAGCTGATCAAGCATTATTTTTATGGTAGCATGTAAATTTTTCAAAATATGAGCTATTTTCCAAAATGTACTCTGCCAGTTCAGGTAATTCAGTGGAAGTGCTTTCATTTCTTCATTTGAATGTTACTAGAAGGAAGAGGCAATGTTCTATAATTCTCTGTATCTTTGGGATTTAGCATTCTATAATTATTCACTGGTACTTCACATTTATAGAAATAAAAGAATGGATTATTGGGATTGAAGGAGATTCAGCAATTTAGTTTGCTTTTTACAGCTTTGGTCATAAGCATACTATATAGTATATACACTAGAGTATATAACTATACTATCCTGAAGACGATCTGAATGGACAAATGCGATAAAGATGTACATCAAAAAATTATGACAAGGTGAGGAAACATAATTTAAAAAGCCAAGATTTTTGGTTTCTCTAGATGCTTATTGTTATTAATAACATATAGTACTCATTTGCTTTATGTGGATTTAGTAAACTGAATAGTGACACTATTATTTTTTTTTTAATTTAGTTAGCAGTAATCTCCACAGACAAGAATACAGAAAGTGATTTACTAAGTGGAAAAATAATCAAGTTGTTTGAACTGTAGTGGGAGTTTGCTCCCCAAAAGGAATGATACAATGTAGGGGAAAGATAAATATCTTTTAAAGAGATGATGAGAATCTTACCCATCTTTGGTTGGCATCCTGATGGAGAGACTCTGTCATGTTCTTCCAGCAATTGTTTTGGATTCTGCACATGGCTCTTTTCTACAAAATGAGCCTGAGCAATGGCTGCGGAGTCAAAACTCATGTTGCAGAAACCACTAAATTTGCCTCTGTTGACTTCTTCACTCTTGTACACCTGTAAAAAGTACATTCAATCTTTTTTATTTTTTAAATATTAAAATCTTAGAGTTTACAATTATACCATTCCACAAAGACAACTCACCTGAGAACTCTCAACAGGCATGCTCACTTTTCTACCAGGCACTTCGTTTGGTTCCCCATGCACTTGAAAATAGAACTTAACATTTTGAGCATGTATTTCACTCTGGAAAAAGATACAACTTTGTTTAGTTAACAACAGAGACCTACAATGTGCACCTCTCTGAATGTGAGCTCAGGAGACATCAATTTTAGCAGATTTTATAATAACTTTTTTTTGAGATCATGGTCTTGAACAGGCTAGACAAGTGACACACTTTTGGGCTACATCGTCAACCCTTGACTGCAATAACTAGAGTTCCACTCCTTTCAAATCTTTAGACCTCAGTGACTACATCAGTGCAGAAAATCCCCCCCTTTCCCAGCAACCATCAATTGTCAATGCACAGGGAGTGATGAGGCCTCTTGATCTCCTGCCTCCTAACAACTGTTAACTGTCAATGGAACTGGGAAAGTGGGTCTTTTGAGCCTCTTCAACCTCAATGGCAGGATGCTGACAAGCCAAATCTATGGTCTACGTTTATTATAAATGAAGATTCTAGGAGTTCTACAGTATCCCTCAAACTTGTTAATATCTACAATATATTTGCTATAATAATAGAGAATACAAAGGAAGGCAGAATGGTGTGAAGGAAAGAAAAGAAAGTTTGCAATCAAAACCAAGGAGTTTAATCTATATTCCCTAACTTAAATTTGTGACTATCCTTTCCTGAGCCAATATTCCTGTCTGTCAACTAGAAATGTTACCATGTTGCCAGGCGGTGGTGGTGCATGCCTTTAATCCCAGCACTCAGGAAGCAGAGGCAGGCAGATCTCTCTGAGTTCAAGGCCAGCCTGGTCTATAAAAGCTAGTTCCAGGACAGCCACCAAAGCAACAGAGAAACCTTGTCTCGAAAAAATTAAAAAAAGAAAAAAGAAATGTTACTATGTTCCAGGTCTTTAAACTAATCAAGTAAAACGACTTAAATGCAGTTAACTCGCTACACTTAAAAATATGATTCCTCATCCTCATTCCCACCGCATTTAACCAACCAACCTTATAATGTGAAATCCTTTCTGATTCATGCTGCAGTACCACTCCACATGTTTGACAAAAATCATCTGTAAAATATGCAGACCTTTCTTGTCCTTCACAGGTGTCATCTATAAATAAAGTAAAAAAAATCTATCATACCAATGAAATTTGAACTAATCAAATTTTTATATTTGGTAGTATATACTAACAGCCTTCTCTTCAAATATGCCATTGAATGTGAAATATATATACATGTGAGTATATATATATATACATACATACATGTATTTACACACACATATATATATATATTTGATGTATAATATGGCAACAGTTACCAATTTGGAATGGCAAACCCAGGCAATAACTTTGTAAAGGAATAGTTAAATGGATATATGTTACTCCTTGAACTTCAAAGAATGATTTAAGGAATCAGTAATGAAAGGCTAAACTTAAAAAACAGTCTTGATATTTTGTTTTACAGAAGACAATGCCAAGGTATGTACGACTTTTAATAAAAATAATCATACTTTTGCTTATTATTTGGCTATTTGAATGAGTATGTTTGTATTACACATACTTTCATGGATGGTATACTGAATAAATAAAAGTTTTACTAAAATACAATATACTCAATTTCTAACAAAGATAACATGAAATATACATACATATACACATAGAAAGTTACAGAATGATCTAAACTAAATTTAAATGTATTTAGCTCTGCTCTGGAAAGTGGGAGAAGATAAGAGAAGAAGACTTAACATTTTACTCACTACAACTTGTTTTGCAAAAAGCACACAGCACTTTCTGTATATGGTGAGGATAGATATCAGCAAACTGTTAGGATATCAATTCAAATAATTATCCTTTTACAAAATACCTTTTCAGGAGTTAAGGAAATAAGACTGTAGATTATAGTATCTGGGTGTATTGAAGACATAAAATATACTGGATAGCATAAGATGGAAACTTCAGGTTACCTGTATCATCCCTTCCTCAATCCTGGCTGGAATGAAATGAAGGAAGATACTTTGTGTATAAGGAAAGAGCAGGTAATGAAAATCATGTTTTACTTTGAACCCTAATATAGTGGGCACACTTTGTTAAAACTCATCACCTTGCAGGCACCCAAAAGCCCCATAATAATCAGGCAGGTGTTTCCAGACTGAGTTTCTAAACCAGCTCTGGGAACTCTCTGGATCCTGCCATTTCAGGCTCTATGGTGGTGCAACAGTTTTAGTTTCCAGGCTGCTCTAATTAATGTCTGGCCAGCTTACTCTTAGCACCAGAATCATCTCAACAGCCTTGGGTTTCAGGATAGCTCACATGGGCCCCAACCTCTTGAGCTATTGTGGACAGAGCTTCAGGCTTGTACTTGTAGACAGAACCTTTAGCTTGCCACATTGTCAACTTGGACCTTATACCACCTCTAGGCTAATACCTGCAGCATCACTCTCCATGCTAGATTCTATGTCCCATATTCTAAAAGACTAGTGTTCAGGTCTGTCCCACTAGACCTTAGAGCTGGACATCTCCCCACAACCCAGGTTCCGACACCACTCTTGTGTTACCAGTTCCCAGGATGGCCCCTGGAGTTCCAAGACCTCACTAGGCCTTTATATACCTAGTTGTTCCCCAGTAACTAAGTCCCAAGACTCCAGGATACTCAGTACAGATACAAGATCCAGGGTCATCCTTGTGGACTCAGACTCTAGTCCCATCCCTAAATAACTGACGAGTAAATCTACCACACTGGATTCAGATTTCAGGGCCAAGCCTGGGAATGTGGGCATGCACACTTGCTTACCTAAACAGGAAAGTGCACAAGGATACTAGCAGTGAGCCTTCTAGAGGATCACATCATGTGGCCTATCACAAGTTTTTAGACAAGCAATCCCTTGGTGGCAAAATAACATTACAACTGAAGGAAAATTTCTTGAAGATGAAATTGTCATTTCCCATATGGGATTCCCTCCCACTCTTGGGAGTTCTTTCTTTTAACCTGAATAAATTTATGCTTACTCTACTGTCTCTTCCCCCTTTAGAATAGTACTGTTAAGACTTACTGTCTTTAACTTATTTTCTCAAACAAGGTTTGGTCTGTTTGTTTATCAAATGGCACAATATAGCTGGGTTCAAAAGCTCAGCCATTCTCTTCACTGAATCACTGATTCCTAACAACTCTGATGTATAATATTTGTTATTATCTACATCTTCCTTTGAATTTCACATAACAACACTTTAATTCACACCCTCCATATATTCCAACATGTTTTAGTTTTATTGATACTAATTAAGCTTAGCTTCAAACCATTATGTAACATAGTCCAGAAAGAAGCAGACAAAAGATCAATATAATTGAGCATCTGTTCATGTTAAACCCTTAGACCTTAACACAAATGTATACAGTAAATAGTACTTTGTACATTCTGAGTTAGGAAACTGGAAGTAAGTGAAATTGAAATAATCTGCCATGCTTTCTTTGGTGGAATGGTACACAAACCTTTGTTTTACATTGACTCTTTCCATTATACACACACACACACACACAATTCCATGTTGGAAATGACTAATCCCTAACTCCAAGGAGTACAATTAAATAAGGAAGGTAAGATGTATATGGAAAAATGAAAATCCCCAAGCCAAAATGTTTCAGGCAATAAAAGATGTAAGAGGGTAATGGTATATTCTGAGAGAAATGGGTTGAAAATTATGGATAACAAGTTCTGTCTAAGCTTTAAAATACATGTAAACAATAGAATCTCACTAAGGTATAAATAAAAATGAAATTATAATATTTGTCAGGAAAATGGAAGGACTAGAAATCATGCTAGGTGAAATAAGCAAGATTCTAGAATCTTGGTTCCTGGTATATGTGGAATCCAGATTTAAAATTATATGTATGTGTATATACCTGTGCATATGCATTCAAGTATGTGTGCAGAACATCAAGCTAGAAAGGGGATTGTTAAAAGGGAGGAAAGGATCTTAAGGGATGGTGGAAAAGAGAGACAAGAAAGCAGAATGGGGATCACTTTCAAGGGGTGACAGAGAACTAACCCTGGGAGGCACAGGCAGAGAGAAGGGCAGTGGGGAAGGGGACAAATTAGAACAATATATAATGATACATACAAGAAAATGCCAAAATGAAACACCTTACTTTGTGCATTAATTAAAACATTAATACACACTTTAAAAATAATAAAAAATAACAGAACAAAAGTATTTCAAGGAAGGCAAGAGTATAAATAATAGTGGAAGGTTCAGAATAGAATCAAATAATGACAAGCTACTTTAGGGTATTTGAATTTATTTACATTAGAGAGAAATAAGTGGCTCAACATGGGTATAATATCAGTCAGTTGTAGACTTGAGGCTTGAACCAGATAGATACAAACTTGAACCAGCCATAGATACATAAAGAAAAGGTCCATCTCTCAAAATCAAAAAGTATTAAAGGCTGAGCTTAGCATTTTGTATCAATATGGTAGACATTCAGATCTACATATTTAAGCTTAAGTAATGCTGTTTCTGATAAAAGGTGAAGATTCAACCTTACAATCTACAATTATTACCAGTGGCAAATTCTCTTTTTCACTATCAGAGTGTTGAAGTTCCAAGTTTAGCATGTTAAAAAAATTGTTGAGTGAAGGACAGAGAAGGAGAACAAGGAAAGAGATACCTTGAAAGAGAGAGCCATTGTGGGGTTAGCGAGAAACCAGGCACTAGGAAAATTCCCAGGAATCCACAAGGATGACCCCAGCTAAGAATCTAAGGAATAGTGGAGAGGATCCCTTAACTACCCTTCCCCTGTAATCAGGATAATGACTACCTTAATTGTCATCACCGGACCTTCATCCAGTTGTAGAGATTTACAGCTAAGCACTGGGCCAAACACCTAGAGTCCAGTCGGAGAGAAGGAGGAGAGATATTATGATCAAAGGGGCCAAAATCATAATGAAACAGCTGACCTGAGCAAGTGGGAGCTGACTCTGGAGTGACAGTTGGGGTACCTGCATATGACCAACCTAAGCACTTTGAATGTGGGTGACAGTTGTGTGGCTTGGGAAGTTTGTGGGGCCACTAGCAGTGGAACCAGGATTTATCCCTATTGCATGAACTAGCTCTTTGGAGCCCATTCGCTATGGAGGGACATCTTGCTCAGCCTAGATCCAGCAGGGAGGGCCTTGGTCCTGCCTCAAGTGATGTGACAGATTTTGTTGACTCCTCATAGGAGGCCTTACCCTCTCTGAGGAGTAGATGGAGGGTGGGGTAGGGAGAAGGTGGGGGAAGTAGGAGGATGAGGGGGAGAGGGAACAGGGATTGGTATCTAAAATAAAATTGTTTTAAAAATTATAATAGAAAATTGAAATATATGATGTGAGAATAATAAAAGAAGATGACTCATTATTTACTCTAGAAGCATTCTTAATATACTAGTCCTTTGTTATATTCCCAAAGAAATTCACCTGGCAGCGGCAGCGGGGACCGGCATGGCAGCAGACGAAGGCAGCGGGAACTGGCGCAGCAGTGCGCAAGACCGAGAGCAGATCGCCCCACTAAAATTAAATTAAAGAGGTAGACCTTTTGTTGTCGAGGTCCCTGGCAAACGGGGAACCTGGTCCTGTTCCTGAAGACTCTTCTGAGGGGTGAGAGGGATCTTGGTCCCTGGCAGGAGCCAGGAAACAGAGTGGGGGCATTTTGTAAGAGGAGCCTCTGGCCAACAGGGAAACCTGAAAAAGACCGATTAGATAGCATCGATAGGAGGAGATTGGCAGGTGCCAAGGCAAGAATTCACCCAATAATCTGAAAAACAACATGAAAACACGAGAATCCAATGACCTTACAACAGGAGGACTTGAACACCTAACATACAAGAAGTAGAAAAATTTGACTTTATGAAAGCAATAGAGTCCCTTAAACAACATGTAAAAAAATGCCCTTATAGAAATGGATGAGAAGTATAACAAAAGTTTGAAGAAATGAGTAAATATGTACATGATACCCTGGGAAACCAAGAAAAAACAATCAAACAGGTAATGGAAACAGTTCAAGAATTGAAAACTGAAATGGAAACAAGGAAGAAAACACAAACTGAGGACGAGCTAGATATGGAAAATCTAGGTCAACGAGCAGAGTCTACAGAAACAAGCATAACCAATAGAATACAAGAGATAGAAGAAAGAATCTCAGATTCTGAGAACACCATAGAGAAAATAAACGCACTGATCAAAGAAAACAGCAAAGCCAACAAATTCTCATCACAAAACATTCAGGAACTATGGACACAATAAAAAGACCAAACATAAGAATAATAGGGGTAGAAGAAGGAGAAGAGTCACAGCTCAAAGGCCCAGAAATATTTTTAACAAAATTATGGAAGAAAACTTTCCCAACATAAAGAAAGATATTCCTTTGAATATTCAAGAACCATACAGGACACCAAACAGACTGGATCAAAGAAAAACATCCCCTTGCCACATAATAATCAAAACACAAAATATACAGGTTAAAGAAAGAATATTAAGAGCTGCAATGAAAAAAGGTCAATTAACTTATAAAGGTAAACCGATCAGACTTACACCTGACTTCTCTATGGGAACCCTGAAAGCCAGAAGGTCCTGGATAGAGGTACTGCAGAAACTAAAAGACCATGGATGCAAACACAAACTACTATACCCAGCCAAGCTATTGTTCACTATCAATGGAGAAAACAAGACATTCCAGGATAAGAACAAATTAAAACAATACGTAGCCACAAATCCAGCCCTACGGAAAGTAATAGAAGGAAAATAGCAAGCCAAGGAATCCAACATTGCCAACCCTCAAACAATAACTCAGGCATCTAGCGACCCTTCACCAGCACAACTCAAAGAAGGGAGACACACAAACTCTACTACCAAAGACAATAAGAATAACCGGAGTAAACAACCACTGGTCATTAATATCACTTAATATTAATGGACTCAATTCACCTATAAAAAGGCACAGGCTAAGAGATTGGATACGAAAACAGGATCCAATATTCTGCTGTTTGCAAGAAACACATCTCAACCACAAAGACAGGCATCTACTCAGAGTAAAGGGTTGGGAAAAGGTGTTTCAGGCAAATGGACCTAAGAAAAAAGCAGGTGTGGCCATACTAATTTCTAACAAAAATGACTTCAAACTAAAATCAACCAGAAGAGATTGAGATGGATACTTTACACTCATAACAGGAACAATTCATCAGGATGAATTCTGAATATCTATGCCCCTAATATAAAAGCACCCACTTATGTAAAAGAAATATGACTAAAACTCAAGGCAGACATCAAGCCACACACACTAGTAGTGTGAGACTTCAACACACTTCTCTCTCCAATGGACAGGTCAATCAGTCAGAAATCTAATAGAGCATTAAGAGAATTATTGGAGGTAATGAAGCAAATGGACTTAACAGACATCTATAGATCACTCCACCCAAATAGGAAAGAATACACCTTCTTCTCTGCAGCTCATGGAACCTTCTCGAAAATTGACCACATACTCAAAATCAAGGAAACCTCCACAGATAAAAAAAAATATCAGTGTCCACCTGTGTCTTATCAGATCACCACGGATTAAAGTTAGAAGGCAACAACAATGCTACCCCCAGAAAGCCGACAAACTCATGGAAACTGAACAGTCAACTACTGAACCACACCTGGGTCAAGGAAGAAATTAAGAAAGAAATTAACGTCTTCCTTGTATTAAATCAAAATAAAGAGACAACATACTCAAACCTATGGGACACAATGAAAGCAGTGCTAAGAGGAAAGTTCATAGCACTAGGTGCCCACTTAAATAAAACGGAGAAAGCATACATTGGGGACTTAACAGCCCACCTCAAAGCTCTAGAAAATAAAGAAGCAGACTCACCTAGGAGGAGTAGAAGACTGGAAATAATCAAACTGAGGGCAGAAATCAACAAAATAGAAACACAGAAAACAGTCCAAAGAATCAATAAAACAAAAAGTTGCTTCTTGGAGAAAATCAACAAGATCAACAAACCCCTATCCAAACAAATTAAACAACAGAGAGAGAACACGCAAATAAATAAGATTAAAAATGAAAAGGGGGACATAACCACAGACACAGAGGAAATTCAGAGAATCATTAGATCTTACTACAAAAGCCTGTATGCCACAAAACTGGAAAATGCAAAAGAAATGGACATTTTTTTTAGATAAGTACCATATACCAAAGCTAAACCAAGACCAGGTGAACAATCCAAATAGATTCGTTAGTCGTGAAGAACTAGAAACTGTTATCAAAAATCTCCCTTCCAAAAAAAGCCCAGGACCAGATGGTTTCAATGCAGAATTCTACCAGAACTTCCAAGAAGAGCTAAAACCTATACTCCTTAATGTATTTCACAATATAAAAACAGAAGAGTCATTTCCAAAGTCCTTTTATGAAGCTACAGTTACCCTGATACCAAAACCACACAAAAACCCAACCAAGAAACAGAATTACAGGCCTATCTCACTCATGAATATCGACGAAAAAATTCTCAATAAAACACTGGCAAACCGAATCCAAGAACACATTAGAAAAATTATCCATTGTGATCAAGTAGGCTTCATCCCAGAAATGCAGGTCTGGGTCAACATACGAAAATCTATCAATGTAATCCACCATATAAATAAACTGAAAGAAAAAAAAACATATGATCATTTCATTAGATGCTAAAAAAGCATTCGACAAAATTTAACACCACTTTATGATAAAGGTCTTGGAGAGATTAGGGATACAAGGGTCATACCTAAATATAATAAAAGCTATTTACAGGAAGCCGACAGCTAACATTAAATTAAATGGAAAAAAACTCAAAGCCATCCCACTAAAATCAGGAACACGACAAGGATGTCCACTCTCTCCATACCTCTTCAACATAGTGCTTGAAGTTATAGCAATAGCAATAAGACAACATAAGGGGATCAAGGGGATTCGTATTTGAAAGGAAGAAGTTAAGCTTTCGTTATTTGCAGATGATATGATAGTATACATAAGCGACCCCAAAAACTCTACCAAAGATCTCCTACAGCTGATAAACACCTTTAGTAATGTGGCAGGATACAAGATCAACTCCAAAAAAATCAGTTGCCTTCCTATACACTAAGAAAAAGGAAACAGAGAGGGAAATCAGAGAAGCATCACCTTTCACAATAGCCACAAAGAGCATAAAATATCTTGGGGGTAACTCTGACCAAGGAAGTGGAAGATCTATTTGACAAGAACTTTAAGTCTTTGAAGAAAGAAATTGAAGAGGACACCAGAAAATGGAAGGATCTCCCTTGCTCTTGGATTGGGAGGATCAACATAGTAAAAATGGCAATTCTACCAAAAACAATCTATAGATTCAATGCAATACCCATCAAAATCCCATCAAAATTCTTCACAGATCTGGAGAAGACAATAATCAACTTTATATGGAAAAACAAAAAACCCAGGGTAGCCAAAACAATCTTATATAATAAAGGAACTTCTGGAGGCATTACCATCCCTGACTTCAAACTCTATTACAGAGCTACAGTAATGAAAACAGCTTGGTATTGGCATAAAAACACAGAAGTCGACCAATGGAATCAAATAGAAGACCCTGACTTTAACCCACAAACCTACGAACACCTGATTTTCGATAAAGGAGCTAAAAGTATACAATGGAAAAAAGAGAACATCTTCAACAAATTATGCTGGCAAAACTGGATGTCAATCTGTAGAAGAATGAAAATAGATCCATATCTATCACCATGCACAAAACTCAAGTCCAAATAGATTACAGACCTCAATATCAGTCTGAACACACTGAACCTGATAGAAGAGAAAGTGGGAAGTACTCTACAACACAAAGGCACAGGAGACCGCTTCCTATGTATAACCCCAGCAGCACAGACATTAAGGCCAACTGAGACTGAGACTGAGAAGCTTCTGTAAAGCAAAGGACACTGTTGCTAAGACAGAAAGGCAACCCACTGACTGGGAGAAAATCTTCACCAACCCCGCAACAGACAAAGGTCTGATCTCCAAAATATATAAAGAACTCAAGAAACTAGACCGTAAAAGGCTAATCAACCCAATTATAAAATGGGGCACTGAGCTGAACAGAGAATTCTCAACAGAAGAAGTTCAAATGGCCAAAAGACACTTAAGGTCACGCTCAACTTCCTTAGCAATCAGGGAAATGCAAATCAAGACAACTTTAAGATACCATCTTACACCTGTCAGAATGGCTAAAATCAAAAACACCAATGATAGCCTTTGCTGGAGAGGTTGTGGAGAAAGGGGTACACTCATCCATTGCTGGTGGGAATGCAAACTTGTGCAACCACTTTGGAAAACAGTGTCGCAGATTCTCAGGAAATTCGGGATCAACCTACCCCTGGACCCAGCAAACCACTCTTGGGAATATACCCAAGACATGCCCTATCATACTAAAAAGTATATGCTCAACTATGTTCATAGCAGCATTGTCTGTAATATCCAGAACCTGGAAACAACCTAGATGCCCTTCAATGGAAGAATGGATGAAGAAAGTATGGAATATATACATATTAAGAGTACTACTCAGCAGTAAAAAACAATGACTTCTTGGATTTTGCATACGAATGGATGGAAATAGTAAACACTATCCTGAGTGAGGTAAGCCAGACCCAAAAAGAGGAACATGGGATGTATTCACTCATATTTGGTTTCTAGCCATAAATAAAGGACACAAGCCTATAATTCATGATCCTAGAGAAGCTAAATAAGAAGGTGAACCCAAAGAAAAACATATAGACATCCTCTTGGATATTAACCTCCAGCAGGCGATGAGAGGAGACAGAGACAGAGACCCACATAGGAGCACCGGACAGAAATCTCAAGGTCCAAATCAGGAGCAGAAGGAGAGAGAGCACGAGCAAGGAACTCAGGACCGAGAGGGGTGCACCCACACACTGAGACAATGGGGATGTTCTATCGGGAACTCACCAAGGCCAGCTGGCCTGGGTCTGAAAAAGCCTGGGTTAAAACAGGTCTTGCTGAACATAGTGGACAATGAGGACTACTGAGAACTCAAGAACCATGGCAATGGGTTTTTGATCCTACTGCACATACTGGCTTTGTGGGAGCCTAGGCAGTTTGGATGCTCACCTTACTAGACCTGGATGGAGGTGGGTGGCCCTTGGACTTCCCACAGGGCAGGGAACCCTGATTGCTCTTTGGGCTGATGAGGGAGGGGGACCTAACTGGGAGAGGGGGAGGGAAATGGGAGGCGGTGGCGGGGAAGAGACAGAAATCTTTAATAAAGAAAGAAAGAAAAAAAGAAAGAAAGAGAAAATGTCAAAAAAAAGAAATTCACCCATTTCTGTTTATTAGAGCACTAGTCACAATAGTCAAGGTATAGAACTATTCATGATGCCTATCAACAGATGAATGGATAAAGAAAATGTAGTATTTATATGCAAGGTTTTTTTTCCATACACAAGAGTGAAATTATTTCAACTACAGGAAAATGAATGGGACATGTTAAGAAAAGTAAGCCAGACTCTGGAAAATACTATGTTTTTCTTCTATGCAAACTCGAAATTATGTCATTTATCAATTGTAAAACATTACTTTCACTCTATTTAATGTAGAATTAAATTCATATGCCTTAATGAATCCTATCATTATTTGGCTCCAATTTAAACTTTCCATTATTATTTATATTCTTCCCTTACTTGAAATACTTTCATTCTATATTTTAGTTAACATATATTTAATTTTATTTATATACACATATGACATGAATATCAAAGGCTGACCATGCCAAATGAGGTAGGGGTCTTTTGAGGAATAAGGAAAGAATAAGAGATTAATTGAGAAAAGAACTACAAATATTATATATATATATTTGTTTTTCAAGACAGGGTTTCTCTGTAGCTTTGGAGCCTGTCCTGGAACTAGCTCTGTAGACCAGTCTGGTCTCGTACTCACAGAGATCCGCCTGCCTCTGCCTCCCGAGTGCTGGGATTAAAGGCCACAAGGGACAAAGAAAAAGGGAACTAATCCAAGGGAGGGTAAAAGGAGGTTTGTATGAATAAATCACAGCAACATTTTAGTATTAAAATGTCATAGAGAAATTATTTTGTATCCCATTATTTTTTATTCTAACTCAAAAATACCAATATCAGTAAAAAAAAGTCAAACAAAAATATACCTAAGATTTACTTTACTTTAATTTTCCTAACACATGGTAAGTATATATCCCTTCCTTCCAGTATAACATTTGTTCAATATTTAGAATTATTGTCTTCTTTCCCTTTCTCTTTACTACTTTTGTGAATTAACTGCAGTTCTTTTAAGCACAATCCCCTTAACAATGTCATAATAATGACCAGTAAAAAGGTATCAGACTTTTGTTGTTGTTTTTATGTTTTGAGATTGGTTCTCATTATGTAATTCAGGCTGCCCTTGAATTTACATCCTTGGATTCCTAAAGTGCTATTATTACATGTGTGACAACTGCACTCTGCTCCACCTTCCTTTTTTTTAAATTCTGAAAAACACAGTTTAGTATTGCAACCATTTTACATATATGGTTAGTCAGTGTTAAGTATACTTAAACCCTTATTTTGAATACATATCTTCTAGTAACGTAGCCCAAGACAAGTTCACACCATATTGCTGACTCACACTCAGGAGCCTTCTGACAAATACATACATGGTTCTATTCTATCTAGAGTTGATTAAAACTATACCCCAAAGCAGACCTAATATATATTTATATTACTACTATTTACATTTTGCTTTGCTATATTCAAATGATCATTTTAACCTCCTAAGATCCCTTTTGAGCTAGTGAGAGGCACAGTGGGTAATGGTGCTTGCTGCCAGGCCCTAAATTGGATTCTCAGAACCCATACAATGGAAGGACAGAACTTACTTCTACTATTACATGTATGCTGTGGTATATGTCAACATGCACCACTTCCCCCCAAATTAAAAAAAAAGAGATTTTTTTAGTCTTAAATTTATTATTAGGAGGATTGTGGAAGTTGGATTTCTACTGAGAACAAATTTCTTGTTCTTAAGGACCAGTCTATATTGTCCAATTTCCCCCTCAAGCTGCATGTCCCTACATTCAATATGAACATGATTCTATGTGCTCAAAAGTGCAATGTGAAGCTTGCGGGGATTAGTGGTCTTCTCAAAGTCACACATAAACTATGGATTAGAGCCAGGATTCAAATCTCATTCTGCCCAAGCAGTCCCTGACAGCTACTTCTTAAATAGGTTGAAGTGTTGAATGACAGGTTTTTTGTTGTTGTTGTTGTTGTTTATTTTTTTTAGGCCGACGTTTGTTAGGAGGAAGTCTGGCTGGGAAGAGAAGCTGTTTTGGCTAAGTGGCTATTGGTATCTGATAGCTGCTGGGAGAGGGAGAGTCAGCTTTCTTGATGTGACCCAAGTGACTAGCATTCCTTAGTAGGAAAACCTTCCTTTTAATGAACTAGTTCCTGGAGAACACTGGGCCCTAACCTGAAGTGCTTGTCAAAGACTGGGATTGCGGGACTGAGGCATAGCTGAAGAAGCCTGAGAGATGTATATCCTCCATCTCTTTTTTCCTTTACACTTTTCTCAAGCTTCCCCCTTCTTTCTTAGTAATATAGAAAACAAACATTTTTGGTAGATGGGTAAACATGAACTTGTGAAGATATTTAATTTAGAAAGAAATCAGTTGTAAAAGCTACCAGACCAGATTCATCCTGCTGTTAACTAGTTAGTTGTTGGACAAACGCTTTCAGATTTCTATTGCTAAAGTTTATTTTGAACTTGAGTTTATTTCACAAACTTTTGTTATGGTATCATGATGTCAGCGATCTTCTCTTGCATAGTATTTAGGAAGATTATTTGAAATGAAACAGTAGTTTTGTGACAAATTATAACTGGTATCTGATAAAAGAGTCCATCTGTTCAATGTAATGTATTTGTGTTTAAGTGCAGCTTCAGTCTTTGGTTGAAGAATGAATCAACATTATTCCTGTTAATAAAAATGTTTTAGTGGGATCTAGTGGTGTGCACCTTTATTTAATCCCAACACTCAGGGGCAGATGCAGGCATATCTCTGTGAGTTTGAGGGTAGCCTGTCTATACACAGAGTTCTAGGCCAGCCAGGGATGCTCAGTGAGACCTTAGCTCAAAAAGGTGTTGTGCTATTTTATTTCCTTCCTACATTGAAGGCTTATATAATTTGAGAAAATAAAACATTCATAATAATTTGGAGTGAGGTTAGGGTATTTGATCTGTAGTGCTAGGTGACAAGAAAAAAATAAAAATGGCACATTAGTAAAAAGACATAACCTTGAGTAAATAATTTAACCATTCTAAACTATTTTCCACTGAATAATATAGAAATATAATGTATAATTTCTAATTCCCTGGATCCGTCAAACATAAAAGACATGCTTTTTCCAAAAAATGTTCAACAAGTATTCTTTACTAAATAAAAGTATGATTATTTATCTATAAGCTTTGAAAGTTTTATTTACTAAAAGATATAATCACCATAGTTCAGTTCAGTTTTATTTAAGAGATCATCTATTCCACAGTTTTCAATCTTGACAGTACGCTTACTTTGGGCCACATTGCTGAAAGGCTGTCATGTTCAGCACAGGTTTTTGGCAGCATCCCTGGCTTCTGGCCAGTAAGATTGTAGTAATATTCCCTAGTATGAAAACAAAATGTGTGTGGAAACACTGGCAAGCATTCTTTGTGGGGTTAAACCACCTACAGTGTAGAGCCAATCCAACCTATGACTTTACTTCATAAAAGAAAAAGCTAGGAACCATAGAAGAATAAAGGAGTGGGAGCTAAAATTTTAAATTTGTGATTCTAAGTTTATATGGATTTGTTTAAAAAATAATTGAAACAGTCTAGAGAAATACAATAGAAATAGCAGAGGGATGCTCTTAGGCAATTTATAGTTATGAATATCAATAATGGCAACATTCTAGATGTAGGAATTAGTAGAATTTAATGTATTGATTAAATACTCATTCAGTTTATATCAGAATGTATACTTTGATGATATAAAACTTAATCCACTTTACAGAAACTTACTTTTTTGTTGGATTGAGCCTTTTGCAAACAGCTAAACTGTCATGTTAGAGTAAAATAACATTAACTTCTGAATCAAAAAATAATTCAACTACATGTGAAATCTAAATGATTATTTTGAAAATTTCTCCTCATACCAATACAGCAGGAAGTTTAGGGTGATATAGCTTTTTGTAACAAAAGTTAGCACTTACAGCAGAAGTCAGAAAAGAATAATGGTTTTGATCCAATTTCATTTATAGAATTATAAACCAGGTAGTATTTCTGAAGAAAGGAAATGGAAGGTTATCATATTTCTTCAGTTCTGAGAATGAGAATATTCTTTGTTTACTGTAAGAAAATGTTCTTTGTTTAGTCTGATAAATTTAAACTTACTCAAATTAGGTGATTCTAGATATAACTGGCAATATATAATAAAATCATTTTCACATTTCTTAAATGATAATTTAATTTTGTTGTACAAAATAGCAAATTATATTCTTAGGAAAGCCAGATGTTTATACAATTACTTAATATAAATTTTAATGATTTTCTGAATTGTGAGCTTCATAGCTAAATTATTTTGATGTAAAGACCCACAGCATTGTAAAGAACTTATATATTCCACTTTGATAGTGACAAAGTAGGGAAAACCCAAGAGTGAACTGCAGTACTATATGCACAAATCTCATTATTCACAGAGAAAACTGTGAAACAGTAATTTTGCTTTTGCAAAGAACATACGTGCTGTATTTTCTGTGAATAGACCTTTAAAGATAATCTTCCTTAAACATTCTTCATTAAATGGAACTTTTTTGGCAAGAGTTAACTTGACTTTTGTATTCCTTTAGTACCATCATTATCATACAAAAAGTCAGGCGAGCATAGTCTCGAGATAGAAGAAAATGAGGATGTATGTTAAAGTTGCCACAACATTTTTAATACTCTTTCTCTCTAAAGGCTACACTTCATTTAAAGAGTACTCAGAAATATTAATTTTATTAAAATGTGGATATGTGGTGCGGGAGAATTGTCTGTATTCTGTCAATCATGTTTTAAATTTTTAAATAAATGCTGATTGGCTAGGCAGGAAGTAGAGGTGGGGCTATGAGAACAGGAGAATTCTAGGAAGGAGGAAGCCCATTCTCCTGAGTTCTGTCCAGACCACCAAAGAAGCAAGATGTGACCTGCCCCGCTGAGAAAGGTATGGAGCTATTTGGCTAACATAAATAAGAATAATGGGTTAATATAAGCTACAAGAGCTAATAAGAAGCCTGAGTTAATGGGCCAATCAGTTTATATCTAAAGCAGACTCTCTGTGTGATTTTCTTTGGGGTTAAATGGCTGCAGGAACCAGGCAGGACATACACCCCAACAAGCAGGTCCTCATGCTACAGGATGGTGTCCAATGTGGATAAAACTACAGAATGGCGCCCATGTGGACAACTGCATCCACATAAAGCCTGACAGAGCTTGGGAAGTAATTCTGGGCAGAAAAGAATAGAGTAAAGCATGGCTTCTTGGTAGCAGCAATTTCTCGAGTTTGCTCTGTTTGCTAGAGGCAAGCAAGTGCTCTCATTTAAGAGAGGCTTCCTCACCCAGCTTTAGCTGCAAAACTTTGCAGCTCTTTTAAGAGGTCCTGCCACAAAACACTTACATAGTGTTGGTGAAAAGCTGAATGCATGCATTTTGGTTTTCAGTTGTAGCAGGAAAAAAAGCAGGCTGTTTTAAAATGCCGGCTTTCTGGGCCTTCCTGCCAGGGCAAACTCTGACTCTTTGAGGCAGGTGGTCCGACTACAGAGAGAGCATTTGAGCATTGTTTGTGGATACACTGTTGTAGCTTGCTTGCTGGCAAGGACCTTGAAACACCATAGAGTTGTGGTGATAAACATGGCGGCCAGTACCTCCACCATGAGCCTGAAATTGCAAAAAGCTAAGAAACGGGCTGGATCCAGCTGTCAAAGCCATGGCTTTAATCCTACCCACACTGCTTAGTAAATTAAAGACTCACGTGGTCAGAAAAAGAGAGATATACAGTAAAGAGAGATTCAAAGATGAAGAAAACCTCTAAATGGTTTACAATGTGTTAAAAACATATGCAGGCTTGGAAGCAAAGGTTAAGGTCCTTAAAATAAAAAAGAAAGAGAGTAATCGGGTGCAGTGGCATACACCTTTAATCCCAACACTTGGAGACAGAGGCAGACAGACCTCTGTGAGTTCAAGGCATGGTGGCACACGCCTTTAATCCCAATGCTTGGGAGGCAGAGGCAGGCAGATCTCTGTAAATTCAAGATGTGGTACAGCACACACCTTTAATCCCAGCACTGGTGAGGCAGAGCCAGGCAGATCTCTGTGAGTTCAAGGACAGCCTGGTCTACAGAGTGAGTTCCAGGACAAAGATACAAAGAAACCCTGTCTCAAAAAGCCAAAAATTAAAAATAAAAGAAATAGAGGTTAAAATAAAGTCACATAAAGATGAAAAACACACAGAGAATCTTGATACTATGTGTTATTATGTTCTCTTTGAATTGTTTGAATGCAGATGAAGGAGAAATAGCTGCTAAAAAGATATTTGTTTATAAATGCTGCTGAATTAATCCAAGATATGTATTTTAAAAATAACGACTTCAAAATTGAAGTCCAAAGCTATGTTACTTTGGAGAAGAGATTTTGCTTTTGTTTCCAAAGGAAATGAGAGACTGTGGATTCATTTTAAGTTAAGAAAAATCAGGTTTGATCAAGGAAGACTACCTGAGAAATCTCGAATAGGAACAGATGGCCCAGATGTCTGAGTTCTACATCCAGAATGGATTCAAGATGCTGCCTAGGATGATCAAGCCTCACAGGATACTCCAGTCAGGACCTGATCATATTTCAAAATTTTCTTTAGGTCCCCATAAGATTATCAGCGCCCCCAACCAGTAGCCTGGAATACTATGCCAACATTCCCAAAATATGGACTATGGATATTTTCCTTTGTTTAAAAATAGGAGGGGGAAGTGGTGTGGGAGATTTTGTCAATCATGTTTTAAATAAACGCTGATTGGCCAGGCAGGAAGTATAGGTGGGTCAACAAGACAGGAAGTAAAGGCGGGGTGATGAGAACAGGAGAATTCTAGGAAGGAGGAAGCCCATTCCCCTGAGTTCTGCCCACATCACCAAAGAAGCAAGATGTGACCTGCCCCCACTGAGAAAGGTACTGAGCTATGTGGCTAAGACAGATAAGAATAATGGGTTAATATATGCTATAAGCGCTAATAGGAAGCCCGAGTTAATGGGCCAATTAGTTTATATCTAAAGCAGACTCTTTGTGTGATTTTCTTTGGGGTTAAATAGCTGCGGGAACTGGGCAGGATAGAAACCCTGACAAGCAGGCCCTCATGCTACAGATATGTACCTGTCAGCATGACAAATGCTCATAGCTATAGTGCTATTTTGCATCCTTAGTTTTAAGATGATTAAAATAGCTTCTGTCTTATGAGTTTGGCAATTCTTGTAATTTTACGCAGGTCATCACAGTCAACGCAGGCTTTCCAGGGTACCTCAACAATAACAAAATAAAATACAATTAAAATAATTGGGAATACTATGCTTATGATTAGTATTTGTGCTGTCTTTATGCTCAAGGAGTATTTGACCATAGTAACAATAAGCCTTTGTGGCTAGGAAGGTCAGGAGTCATGCTTATGAAGCCAGAAATACAGCTAAGGCTCGGGTGTAATTGTAATTTCCTTGATCCCACAGCAGCTGCTTTATATCAGATAGGCACTAAATATATGCTACTCATGCCAACAGTTGAACACATGTGAATGAATGTACAAGAGTGTTTCAGATAGAAAGTAATTAAAGTTCTATCCTAGTATATATGTAATATATAGTAGGAGATTTCCTTGTTAGGCTAAAAATATGACTAGTGATTATTTTTACATACTGATATAATTCAGGGAGACAGACACCAATAACTGGCCATTTATCTCACTCTAGACATTGCCAATCCACCAAATGTAGAAAACGGGAGTTTAATCCTGTTTACTAATTAATTTTGTCAAACACCAATATCAGATTCACGATATAATGTGCTTTGGTGTGCTTATAATATGGAAGATTCCACAGACACAGTTTTTTAAGAAATACTTAAAAGGTAATGACAGTTGAGGAATCTGATCAGTTATATTTAAAACTACTCTTTCCCCACTCTGATGTATGTTAGAATTTTACTATCAAGCTCTACTGAGTGTAGTTTCTTTCTCTTTTACTTTTTATTATGCATCTGTATGTGCACTGGTGCGTGTGTGTGTGGTGGTGGTGTCTTTCTCAATGCCATCCATATCCTTTGAGACATGGTCTTTCCCTGGATTGCTCACCAATTAGGCTAGCCTGGCTGGCTAGTGAGCCTTGGGAGGGGGCAGTCCTGCATTTGCCTCTCCAATGTTGTGATTGCAAGTGTGCACCACCACGTACATTTTTATGTGGGTTCTGGAGGGACAGAACTCAGAGCCTTATGCTTTTGAGACAAACACTTACCAAGTGAGCTATGCCTACAGACCATTAGAGAGTTGTTTTTATAGCTGTTCTTTAGAAGTTTATTTTTTATTATTTTTATTATGTGTATTTATGTGTACATGCACAACCATGTGCATGCATTAGCAGGCATGAGATCCCCTGGAATTAGAGTTCCAGGCAGTTATGAGCCTCCTGAAGTGGATGCTGGGATCTGAGCTTGGATCCTCTGGAAGAATGGTAAGTGTTCTCTAAAACCACTGAGTCATTTGCCCAGGCCCATTACAGATGTTTCTAATGCATTCGTAGGTTCTCAGCACTAGCCAGTATGATTCGCCCACACACAGTGGCATTCAATGATTACTAAGTAACGGAAGGAAAGGTTAACTAGGCTTTCTCATGGAGGACTTCGTGACATATGACTCAAAGCTTTACTGAACTATAGGGAGACAAAAGAAAGCTTCTGTAATTGCAAGAAAGTAATTGCCATGGAAACTATTTAACAACTAAATTGAAATCCACAATGCTTTCTAATCTAAAATACAAACTCAGAACCTTTTCTTTGGTTTTGCTTTTAAAGGGAAAAAGAAATATGCGAGGAGGGTTTAAGAAACTACAAATAGATGTAGCATCATTACTGGATCAGAATTCATTTTGTCATAATACATTTGAAAAACTTTACTTGAAATATGAAGTATCCTAAAAGCCCCCCAACTCCCCTTACCCATGTATTCTGTTTGTGTACATGTCTTTTTGCATATTATTTCCTTGGCATTTCTTTTGCTTGTTTTAAGTTTGTTGTTCAATACCACAAAAGAATTTTTTGAAAAATTTTAACATTCCCTGTATGACATTTCTTATTTCTACTGCCATTTCCTCATTACTAATATAGAAAAAGGTCCTTGTGAATGTGGGCTACAACTGGAAATGGGCCAGCAGATACTTTTTCAAACCACTTTTCATGATCTTATCAGGAGTGATTGTGAAATAGTTGTGATCCCAATAGTACTCTGACATATTTCAGAGCTATATCTTAACTAGGATTTATAAAAAAGGACATTGGCACACAACTAAGCAGTATTTTCTTTTCCTTTTGTATACTATAACTAGAACAAAATAGCGCTTTATAAATATTTAGACAAGATTCTGAGGCCTAATAGTGCTTGGAATATTAAAATGTATTAAATATCTACCATTTTAAAGTGAAAACATAAGAGGTTTTTAGTTTGGACATCCAAGTTAATGAAGGATATTTAACTAAAATGATAGTTAATTTTTAGGTAACAATTACATTTGGTTTTTTTTCTGTATCCTAGTAAACTTTCTCAACAGTATTTCAACACAGATTTTGCTACTCAGGAAGAGTCAAGTGGTTAACTATAGTCAAGGTTTCTTATGATTTATGAATTGTTGTTTTCATATACAGCTACAGAAATTCCACCAAAAGAATCCAAAATAATCATTTATATTTTCATATCAGAAATTAATGTCAGAGTTTGTCTTATCCAAGTCATTTATTTCAGAAATGGAAGCCCAAGTCAAGGAAATTTGGGACTAATTCAGGCTCACAAAGTCGGATAGTTTTATGAGCATCATAATCTGTATTTACTATGCCAGAGTCCAGCTATTGTTTTTCCTTTATTAAATTATCTTTTTTTCACATTTATTCATTTTGTGTGAATACATATGTGCCACAGTGTGTGTGTGTGTGTGTGTGTGTGTGTGTGTGTGTGTGTGTGTGGAGGCCAGAGGACGACTTGCTGGAGTTGGTTCTCTCCTTTCATCATGGGGGTTCCTGGAAATGAACTCAGGTTCTCAAGCTTGGCAGCAGGCGCCTTTTCCTACTGTGTCATTATGCAGGCCCCTGGAATTCTCCCTCTTACAATGCTTCTATTATTTGCATATATTCAAAGACACTGCAACCAAAGCAGTTACACAATGAGGCAGAAAGTCAGTTTTCTATGAAATACTTTTTCTAAACCTTACTATGATTAGGTCAGCAAGCCAAACTGTTTGATGCCTACAAAACCGCGCTCACCTATTTGCTGGTTATAGACCAAGTTTGTTTTCCAAGTTAAAGCCAGGCACAGTGTCACAAACCTGTAATCCCAGCACTCAGGAGGTGGAGACTGGAGATCTGTTGGCTCACTACTACACAGTGAGTCTGAGGCCAGTGTGAACTACAAGGTGGCCATATCTCAAACCAAAACAGACAAAAAGGGGGAAAAAGCAACCACAAAACCCCCTTAAAAATGTAAAAGTCCAGGAGTTTCCAAACAACGGTATAATTCATGGCTCATGGAAGACATCAGTCTTTCGAAGACTGTCGTCAGTAAGACTGTTGATAAATAGAGCACGAATATCACAGTGAATTCCCCATTTCTGTATTTAGTAGGTGGTATTTATATAATGTGCCTACTACAAATATTATGGGGGATTTTTAATTGCTTTGCCATTCCACCAAAGTGAAAGGTGTGAAATATTATGGAATTGCACACAAGGGTATATAATCTATGAATGTAAAGAAATTAGTTTATGATGTTCATTTTAATGAGTGTCCTTACCGAAGATAAACGAATTTAAATTATATCCGCTATTTTTACATTCACAACCTTTCACTTTGGATGTAAATGAGCAAGATAAGGTAACCCAGCAAATATTTTGCAGAAATTATGAAATCGGAGAGCTTCTGCAGCAGAGCCAGTCTTAACCATTTAAAAACATTTCCAAAACTGCTTTCAAACACATTGCAATGGCAAATTTCACAGTCCAATAGTAGGCTGTTTACAGATAAACAGTCCATGTGAAGATCGCTCATATTCAAATAATCAAGAGATAGCTTTCCATGTTTGGCATAGTAAGTGCTGGCAGGTACAACAGCACCTACTTGAAACCAAAGAAATGTTAAAGATGGGCCCTTAAGCCCTGTTTTGCTAGGTCATAACCTCAAATACCAAAGAAAATTCTCCAAATGATATCTGAAATCTGCGCTTCTGCCAAGCACTGTTTCTCTTCAGTACAGGCCTCATTGCCCCAGAGGACCCTATGACCCTATCTCCAACAAATTCTACTTGAAAGCTCAAGTACGCACGCTAACCTACTCCAATTGCTAACTCCATCTTTCTGTAACTATCTCACTGCCGAGTTTCTTTACTGATTTTCTACACTGCAATCCCTTGAATTTCACCAGGGTGGGTGGGTGAGTGGGGGTTCCTGTTACAGTTATGATAGTCCCTCTTTGCTCTCCCTTTACTTTCCCTGGCCCTGGATAGCCACAGCACTTCTGCTTTGCCTCTTCTTCCCAAATAGCACCTCGGCGTCCTACTTCACACTAAAGCATCTGGCTAAGACAAAAATTGTTTATTTTTTTTTTCCCTTCAAACTCCTGCCTTAAGAGTATTTGCCATTCCTTTGCCTGGGGATGGGGGGGGGAGCTTTGGGGTAAGGAGAGGTTAGGGATGCCCTTCACAGCTTCAGTCTATCTGGCACTCTAGGGCCTAATGAAGGAGGGTGGGGTGGGGTGGGGTAGGGTGGGGTGGGACGGGACCAAGCCCAGCGAAGCGGGGCGGGACGGGGCGGGGCGGGGCGAGCTTGGCCTTTACTGCGCCACAGCAGGTGGGGGGTGGGGCGGTGTCGAACCGCGCCCAGCCCGGGTTTCAGGCCAGCTGGAGACTGGCGGCGAAGGCGAACAGGCCGCCTTCGCGTCCCGGGTCGGGAACTCACCTTCTCTGAGGCAAGGGCAGGTGTCTACTTTAAAACTACTGTCCCCCCTCCCCGCCGCCGCCATAGTGGAGCCGCCAAAGCTGCCGCCGCCTTCTCCACAGCACCGGCAAGTGAGCAGGCAGGGGTGGAGGTGGCAGAGGAGGGAGGCACCAGCAAGGCCGCCGCCGCTGCCGCCGGGTAGGCGGCGGCGGAGGCGACAGATTAGGGAGCTTCCCGAGGGGAAGACTTCGCCAGCTGAGCGACAGCTTTCGGCGACGCCGCCGCCGCCGCCGCCGCCACCGCCGCCGTCGCAGCCTGGCGCTCACAATTGCACTGGCGTCTGGATTCCGTTAGGCTTTTTTAGCACCGCCCTTCCCTAAGCTCCGCCCCGTCAATCGCTTCCTCTTTTCCAGCTCGTGCCTCGGTCTGGCTCCTGGTGTCGACCAATCGGAGAGCCGTGTGCCCGCAGGACACCTCCCCCTTCCCTAGTGGCTCTGCATCACGGACCTCCCTCCGGAGAGGAAGAAAAGATGGCCAAGGGCGAAGGGCAAAAAGCGCGGGATGTAAAAACAAATGTCCTTATATGGTGGGGACTGAAGCTGTAATCCAACACCCGTTTAAAACAATGTGTCAGCATATTTCTTGATCCTTCCTCCAAAATATCTCTAAGAAACATTTTCTCCTGTTTTATAAATCTTAGTACAGAGAATTGAAATAAGCAGAATCTGGTACTACAGTCTTCATGCCCCTTAAACAGCAGTTTATCCATCTAAATTATGGTAAATCTGGTGCTCAGTCAAAGAACTAAAATATTACTGATTTCTTATAATTTTTACCCAAAACTCTTAAAGCTCTAATATTTACGTTTATTTCCTTGCCTTTAAAACATACTAATTGTTACAGACATATATGTCTAAAGTGTTACTTTATAATCAAGAATACATACGTCTAACACCTGGTATTATTAAACAAGATGAGATTTTTAGTTTCAAAATTGAGTGTAATTATATATTTAATGGGAATAATCAAATTGGCTGGCCTGGAGTGAAGCATTACTTGTAATTTAGAATTCCCCAACTACAATATTTCAGTTTGTTGATTCCAAGTACTAAATTTTAAAGATTTTGTAAAATGATCACATATACAGAAATATATATTAGTATTCGAAGTATTATTTATAATTTCTTTTCTAAAGAAATTGTTTTAAAGATAGAACAGTTTTATAAGAAATTAAATTTAATGATTTTCATTTTTTAACCCAAAATTTGTTTTGAACTTCAAATAATACTTACTATCACACCTAAATTCAATTTGAAAACTTTCATGCTGTTTTCCAACAATGCGATTTATTTTTTAATTTAAAAAGTTTAATTTGTGTGTGTGTGTGTGTGTGTGTCTGTCTGTCTGTCTGTCTATCTGTCTCTGTCTGTCTGTCTTCATGTATGAAAGTACACCAGGGATCATTCAAGAGCTTAAGGAGATCAGAGGAAGTTTCAGATGCCCTAAAACTGAAACAGACTGTTGTGGGCTACCTTGTAGGTGCTGGGAACCAAACTCAAGTCCTTTGCAAGAGCAATCAGTGCTCTTAACAGCTGAGCCATCTCCCCAGGCTCCAAAAATGAAATGTAAAGGGAAGAGTTTCATCCTTGGTATTAGACTCTTTCATGTAAATTACTGTTGGTATTCTGTTAGGTATTCTGCCAGTAGTTGATCAATTCTGTAAGAGTCCATGCATGAAAAATCTCTTTTTAAAAGGAAACATATGCCCGGTATTGTAAATCTACACAAGAACCAATGTTGGGGCATTCATAAGGTCCAGGGGAGAACCTGCTACTGTTTTTGAGAAGTGGAGATAGTAGTTAACTGCCCTTTAAATTCCCATCACTACCACCGATTAGTGCAGCCCTCAGACATGATAGAAGTTTCTTGGCACAGTGAATGTCTGGATATTAATGTAGAAACTCATAACTAGTCAAAACGTGCAGAAATGAGTGTTTGTGGAGTGCTTAGCCACAAATGGGACACCCATATCACAACCCCTCCCAGCAAGGCTCAGAAACTGTTGAAAAAGAAGGGTCGAAGTATTGTAAGAGCCAGAGGCTGGAGAGGACAAAGTACAACTGTCTTCTGGATAAGACAAGGCCATGGCACAGAGGAAGTCACAGCCCCCGCAGGATCTGTACAAGTTCACATTCCAGCATTGGGGAGCAGGCTTTAAGAGCCCCAACGCTAGCTGGGGAGCTATTGACAAGTTGAAGGCAGGGTAAGAGGAGTTAGTTTTCTTTACCACTGTGGCGTCTGGTAGGTCCACAGTGCTCCAGCAGATGGCCCCACAACCATAAATGTATGAGCACCACAAACTGGACTCCTTGGGTTGTTTAAAAAAAAATACAACAACTAAAAAGGACATGAAATTGGAAGGACTTAGAGGAGGAATAAAGGTTGAATATGATTTAAAAATACATTGAGGATATGTATGAAATTCTCATAGAATTAAAAAAAACTTTTAAAATTTCTTAGTCTTTTTGATAATATTAAAGTCTGCCTGCAATTTAAAAGTTATTTGGCAAAAGTAAGTAATTATGTAATATGACTATCTTCACATTGTGCATAAATAGTATTCATTAGTTTTGATTGCTTACAAAATTTGGAACATTTTTGGATAGTATTCTAGGACTTAGTTCATTTATTTTACATTTTGCTTGTAAGTTACATCCATGTTGCTACTTGAAGCTGTAGCTATTCCCTGATAATAGTGGACAAACTCGTTTCTTTCCCTGTTAATGGACAAACCCAGCAGACTTGTCCAGTGTTTCTTTTGTGTTTACTCTCCTTTCAAGTCTTTCATTCTTTATTTCCTTGTCATGTCTTTTCAGAGCTATGACATCTGTCTCAATGATGTTTTTCCTCTGCTGCCCATCCCTCCAGCCTATTTTCATATGGTTGTCATGCATCACTAGCTCTCCTTGTTTTGCTAGATGAAGTCCGAGATGTGGTTTTATATTACTGACGTTCTCATTTCCTTGGTCCCATCCCTCCCCTGCCTATTCCCTCTTAAACCAAAAAAGTCGACAGTACTAAATCTTATAGATTCCTGTGAAAACCATGTCATTTCATGGTGTCGTGTATTTTATCTGTTCTTTTACTTATTGAAATGATGCGGGTCCTCACATATTAAGCAAGTGCCTAATAAAGTCCACACACTCCTTGAAACTTAGATAATAGTGCATTTCTTCCAGGTAACCTATTCGATTTCTCTTTAGTTAATGCTGCCCTCTTCTACACAACACCTGCTGCTTTTGCAGAGAACCAGGGTTCAGTTCCCAGGACCCACATGGTGGCTCACAACAGTCTATAACTGCCAGGAAACTAACTGTTTTATAACTCTGTTTTGGTCTCTGTGAGAGCCAGAGTTACATTTGGTGCACAGGCATACATTCAGGCAAAACCACTTACACACATTAAAAAAAATAGTGCTGGAGAGATGTCTCACCATTAAAAGCTATAACGCACAACAACAACCAAAAAAAAAAAAAAAAAAGTGAATCTTCCTGGGTAGAACAGAAATGCTTCATTTTATCAACCAATGCTTCAAAGGTGATAAGTGATGGATATATCGAAAGTTGTTCAATAACATTGAAAGGATATGAAATAGGCTTGTTAGGATACATAAATGAAAATGCATAAAATGGTATATTTATTTATGTCACTAAATAATTGACAAATCTACACACCGAGTGTGGTGACTCATGATTGAAATCTTGGGACTTGGGAGGCTGAGGCAGGAGGACTGCTAATCTGCATACAATGTGATTCCTTGTCTCTAAATAAAGGAGGTAAAGAAGGAAGGCAAGATTTTTTTTCTTATTGTTCTAAAGGCTTGGATTTTTAGATTAAGACACTGGTATTTGGGGTGAAAGAGGGTTAAAGGATGAATACTGTCCCCTCACAGGAGAAGAGCAGAAGATAATGAACTCCCTCAAGGTTCTTTTAAAAAATTATTTTTTAGATTAGCATACAAAATAAACTCTTTCTCTCTGTGTATATGAGCACATGTGCACCCAAGTACACTTTTTCTATGCATGCATCTTCAAGCCCTGCTGGTGGCATTGTTCTCATAATTTGCCTTCTAAAAATGCCACTCCTTTTTCTTAAATTAAAA
>NW_026068221.1:822948-831815 GCF_014885135.2 Alexandromys fortis
TATTTGGTTTTTCGAGACAGGGTTTCTCTGTGGCTTTGGAGCCTGTCCTGGAACTAGCTCTGTAGACCAGGCTGGTCTCGAATTCACAGAGATCCGCCTGCCTCTGCCTCCCGAGTGCTGGGATTAAAGGCATGCGCCACTACCGCCCGGCCTAAAAATTATATTTTATGTGTATGGTTGTTTTGCCTGCATGCATGTCTTTGTACCATGTGTGCGTTACCTATGGAAGCTAGAGGAGGATATTAGATCACTGGGAACTGGAATTCCAGGTGATTGTGAACTACCCATAAGTGGGTCCTGGGAATTGAACCTAGGTCCTCTGCAAGAGCAACCAGTTCTCTTAACTGCTGAGCTATTTTTCCAATCCAGGGTATCACTTCTCAGTACTATCACACTGGCAATTAAGTTTCAACACGAGTTTGTGTGGAGGGAATTTAGACCTAGCATTAAGTATAAGGTGATTGAGCAAAAAGAAAAAGAACTACAAATATAGCATTTGAATTACATACACAAAAATGTCTCTAAAGTAAAGAAAAATATGTGGAAAGTTAGGATTCAGAAGAAAATGGAGCAAAACTCATCTTTCTCCATTAAAAAAATAATAGATAATAAAATTGTGGTATCATAGGATGTACCTGGTTAGAATTGATATTATAGAAATGAAATTAAATGTACATTTATTGACACTGGCTGTTTTAAATATATACTTAATTAAATATTAGTAGTATAATGGAGTCCCAGAACCCACAGCAAGACTCACAAACATTTGCAACTCCAGTTCCAGGGGCTCCAACACTCTCTTTTGCCTCTACATGCACACCATACATAGGCATACACACAGACAAAATGCTGATATACATGGAATAATAAATAATAAATACATTTTAATAGGAGGTGTACTGGAGAGATGACTCAGCAGTTATGAGCACTTGCTGCTCTTCCTCACGACCTGGGTTCCATGCCCAGCATCCACATGGCAGCTTACAACCATCTGTAACTCCAGTTCCCAGGAATCAGACACCCTCTTTTTGTCTGCGCGAGGACAAGGCACACATGTGGTGCACAGATATGCATACAGGAACAACATTAAAAAATTAAGTCAGTTGTATTTTTGTGTGTATGTGAACATGTTTGCACACATGTATAGAGGCCAAAAGACAACCTCAGATATTATCCCTCAGGCATATTCACCATTTTTTAAAGCACAGTGTCTTACTAGTCAGGAGGTCACTGAGAAGGATAGGCTTGTTGAGCCCCAGGGATCCAACAGTCTATACCTCTTTTCTGCTGCAGTCACAAGTAGATACCACCATGCATGGCTTTTTGTATGTGGATTGTGGGGATCAAACTCAGTTCCTCATGATTACATGGCAAGCACTTTACCAACTGAACTACCTCCCCAGAGAGCATCAGCTATAGCCTCAAGACTGTGGAGAACATTATATAAAAACATATCTTCATGCCAGGCAGTGGTGATGCACGCCTTTAATCCCAGCACTCAGGAGGCAGAGGCAGGCAAACTCTGAGTTCAAGGCCAGCCTGGTCTACAGAGCGAATTCCAGGACAGGCTCCAAAGCTACAGAGAAACCCTGTCTCAAAAAAAAAAATTCCCAAACTCAAAAATATATCTTCATATGCCTAATTAGTCTCACAGTATAATTTTTTTATAATGTCATTTTTTGATTTCTTTTACTTACCCTCAACACATACACACATACACACACACACACACACACACACACACACACTTTCTTGTCAGATTAGAGACAAGTCTAAAATACTGTAACATGTTTAGTATATAGATCTATTCTAAGGTCTTGCTTAATATTTCCTATGTTTATAAACATGGGAAAATTTACATATATTGTACTGGTTAACTTCAAGTATAGGGAAATGCTTTTTTTTTTTTTAACCTAAGTTTACCTGTGCTGAGAATCTAATTATACAGAAGGCAGTGTTGTTCCATTTCTGTTGCTGGGACAAATGCCCTGATGAAAGGCAACTTAGGGAAGAAAGGGCTTATTTGGCTTCCAGCTCCAGTGAATAGTCCATTATGGTGTGGAAGTCAAGGATGAAAATTAGGGACCACATCCACTGTTAAGGGCAGGGACAGAATAAATACATGGGTCTTTGCTTGCTCACTTGCTACACTGTTATACGGCTCAGGGCCCAGCCTCAGAAATGGTGCTGCCCATAGTGGACTGGTTCTACCCTTATCAGGTAACAGTCAAGACAGTCTACTGGAGACATGTCCACAGGCAAACCTGATGTAGATAATTCCTCATTAAGCCTCTGCCCAGGTGATTCTAGGTTGTATCAAGTTGACAGTTAATGCTAACCAGCACATCCTTGATCTGTGAAGAAAATGTTGTTCTGATTCTGAGAATATCTATAAGTGAAAATGCTAATGATGCTACTATATTCCAAACCAGTAAAATACTTAGCAACAACAGATACCTATAAAAATTTCTGTTGAGAACAACAGAAATTCATGCCATCCTTAAAGAGTTGATATTGCATAGGAAATAATGCCATTTTCTATTTAGTTAGCTAGTCTATACCATTAAAAAATTTCAAGATATTATGGAAAAGGAGAGAATTACCAAAATTCAAAACAACTAGTTTGTCTGTACTAGATGTGGTTATCTACGCTAGAAGTGGTTAATATGAGTTCAGATACATGGTATGTAGCCATAAATCTAATAAAATTATTTTCCATGAAAAGCACATAGAAGTAATTTAAATTCACATTATTTAGACAAGATAAATAATTGATGGTTTTGTCTCAGGGTTATATTAACACTCATCCTTTGTTATAAAGATGCAGATCATATGGATATTCTGAAGGACAGTATTTGATCCATTATACAGAAAACAACAATAATTGGCCCAAGTCAGAAGGAATTGATTGGAAGTTAAGCTCAAGTACTGGCACATGCAATGAATAGAACTATCTGAGATTCATGTCAGCAAAGTTTTGAGGGGTCTAAGAGCTTTAAGAATGTAGTCAGACAACCTTGGAAAGCCACAGCACAAACAGCTTTTTTGTGTTATCCATCAGTTAAGTAGAAAACACCACACGTAGACCACTTTTGTGAAGGTAAAATACTCTTAAGTTGGAGTTGTTGTTCTGATACATTTACTGAGTGAGTGACATGCAAATATACCAACTTCGAGTAGGACCAAAATCAGGAAAATTTGTTGGGATGATAGTAACTCTGCAATTTGGGCCATTTGGTCTAATACAGTGATTCTCAGCCTTCCTAATGCTTGGACCCTTTAAGATAGTTCCTCATGTGGTGACCCTAACCATAAACTTATTTCATTGTTTCTTCATAACTTTAATTTTGCTATTATTACAAATTGTAATGTAAATATCTGAATTGCAGAATATCTGATGTGTGACTCCCCCAGGGGGTCACGACCCACAGGTTGAGAACCTTTGGTGTGGGTCGAGACCCTTTGATCTAATGACCTTAATGATATTTGAATATATGCAGAGGGAACAGACTCCACATGCAATTTGTGATAACTATCTCAGGAAATTTGCAGCATAATTTTTGATGGTCTGGAAAAGGGGCATGCTATCTGTGGTAAAAAATTAGACACAAGTTAAAAAGGGGTCTCACATATTATTGGGCCTTGGGAGAGACAGACCATCTAATCCTTTATTAAAGAATTAGTATAGAGCAGAAATTTCCCACAATAAATTAAATACCCACAATATTATCTGTTTGAATGGGCCTAATGATAACTCATTGTATGACGAAAATGGTTTTTCAAAGATTTGTGTATGCATTTCTAGGATGTACAAGGACACTGCTGAAGCAGGGAGTTCCAAATTTCTACATTATCAATACTTGCACTGGCCTTGTTGAATAGAGAAGGAAAATGACCAAACCTGATTTATGAATGGCATGAGGGCACAAAGTGAAGGGCAGAGCATCTGGCCATTTCCTTTGTTTCCAAGCAAAGGTAAAAATGTTTGTAAACTTATATAGTGGAAATGACTTATCAAAATGATATGATTACTACAGAGGGAATGACTGGAGTATCAGGTACAAGGTGGTATGGGTGAGAAGGCATGGAACCATATGAATAGGGGGTCAGTAAACAGTGCAAAATTTTATATTGTGTACTAATGCTCACTAGAAAGCTTCTACTACAAGAGAGATAGTAAGCAGTGAGAAGAAAGAATAATGCATTCAGTTGACACCATCCAGTTATTATTAGCAGTCTTCTAAAGTGTGAAAAAAATAAAAACTCAAGTGTACAAAACAAATGGCCAGTAACAGTCACTATGGAGGTCATAGCTCAGTAAAACAGCATGAGTTTCCTCATTACATTTATTTGTCTAGCAATTCTAGCCCCATGCTATAGTCTTTTGTACCATCACCTTTTACTTTTGGAACACAACAAGAAAATTTCTACTAAATAACAATAAGATGAGGGATTTGACAACACAAGGAAAACTGTTAAAATATATTGTTTTTTCTTAACTCACTCTAGTGAGTAATTAATCCTATAACTACTGAAATTTGAAAATGTGACATGTTGCTCTATCTCCCTTACTATGCATACCTGTATTTGTACCTAGAGAATTTCTCTGAAAGGTGAGGTGAGATTTAGCAAAGAACAAGTATTTTGACTGCTAGAGAGGCCACTAGAGGAAATTCAGGACACCCTTCTGATAGGCCCAACTGAGGAACTTTAACAATTTTTATAAACTTGACCTATTACCTATCATTCTTTAAAAAAAGTCTTTAAAGAGATAGAGTATAGACAGTCATAGATTAAAAGGAGTAAAGAAAAATAAGCCACAAAAATGGAAAATTCACAGAGAGTCTGGATTATGTATATTATTGTGTTTTCTTTGAATTTGTTGACTGTGAAGGAGCTAAGTACAAAGAAACATTTCATTGTATGGACTGCTAAATTAAGCCAACATAAAGGTATCTTGATTCCAAAATTTGAGTCTAAGGATATGGTGCTTTGGAAAAGATGTTTTTCTTTTGTTTTCACAGAAGATGAGAACCTGTGGATTGCTTCCAGACCAATATGATTTCATAGAACAAGACTCCCTGAAAGGTTGCTGTGAACACCCCCACAAAGAAAATACTTTGCCCAACTGCTGACTGAGATGAACCTAGCACACAGGATACACCATGAAAGACCTGATTAACAGCGTCCCCAAACAGCAGGAAGTAGTATGGACAGAACTATGCCCATATTCCCAAATTTTGTTTATAAATGTTTGTTTACATTTAAAGGAGGATATGCTATAGAGATTTGCATTGGTATGGATCTTGCTTTATTGATACAAATTTAAGGTCAATTTTGTTATACTATGTATATGTATTTCTGATCTTGATTAAGGTACTATGTTTGTCCAGCTCATTTAAAAATATAATGTATAATTAAGAAATATAGGTTAATGGATCTATAATAGTCAAGCTTGTAGTCATGTTAGATTTTTCTAGATGTATAGAGATATATTTCAGATGGATAGGCATTCTTCATACCTTTTAAAGACAACAGAATGTGGCATTTAAAATGTTTAAGAACTTAAGACTTTTCATGACAATGAGACACATATACTCCTGGCAGCACCAAGCTACTTTAAAAGGATGATGGGCAGTGAAGAGGTGCCTTATGGAATTGGTTAGCCATTTGGGCAATAAATTGCTCTTGCCTGGACTGCTTCACTGGACATGTAGGACCTGCAGGAAAAAAAAATGACTTCTGAACTTGCCTAAAGGTGAGATGATTTTTCCGGGTTCCTGCTTCATGAAAAAGTCTGCAAGACATTTTGCAGGATACAGAAGAAAGTGACTGAACTGTCTTTGAAATTTCCTGCTTCGTGGAAAAGTCTGCCGGATACTATGGGCCCGTAGGCTGAAGATGGATGCCCCAATGGTACAAAAGAACTTTGGGTAACTGCCCAGGCAGGAAGATGTCTCTGTCATTTCTAGAGTTTTAGAAGTTGCTTACAATGCACTTTCTGTTTACTTAGGCAATAGTATATCCTTCTGGAGTCTTTGATGGAGTTAAAGAATAGATAGATAGTTATAGATTTTGTTAGTCATGATAAAAGGTAAAGTAGATATAAATATTGTAACTGTAATTCTTCTTTGATACCTGTTTTGTTATATGTAAATTTACTATGTTAAAGTTAAAACCTTTTTTACTTAAAACAGAAAAGGGGAAGTGATGTGGGGGTCCCCTCTGTGTGCTGTGATTATCATTAATAATGAATAAAGAAACTGCCTTGGCCTGTTGATAGAGCTGAACTTAGGTAGGTGGGGAAGATGGAACTAAATTCTGGGAGGAAGAAGGCAGAGTCACTGAGACACCATGGAGCTGCCACTGCAGGAGACTTTGCTGGTAGGCCATGACCTCGTAGTGATTTACAGATTAATAGAAATGGATTAAATTAAGATGTAAAAGTTAGCCAATAAGAAGCTAGAGCCAAGCAGTGATTTAATTAATATAGTTTCTGTGTGATTATTTTGGTTCTGGGCGACCAGGATGAACAAGTAGTTCCTTGCAACATTTGGCACCTGATTATTTCGGGGCTACACTAGCTGGGTGGCTAGGAACCAACAAGCGGCTCTTCCTCCAACCATGTGATGCTTAATAAAGTAGTTAATATACCCTGAATTAAAATTAATAGTTATCACTTCACTACAAGATGGAATCCAAATTAACATATGAGAGTTGACTCAATGAGAGTTAACCCAAGTCTCCATCAAACTAACATATTTCTATTACTTAAGAGCACTAATTTCTCTATTATATACTCACAATCAGGAGCTCCTTTTCTACACTCAAATAACAATGAAGTAATGAGTTGTATTTCTGTCCTTCCTCACAATGCTCGAATTTAAAATGTAAACTAGATGAATTTCCAAATAGACTTCCACACCTAAGATACCTGATAAGTGAAGTTACAATTGTTTAAGACGTTCATCAGAAGACAACCAGTGTGCCACTTTCACAAGATGACTAGGGTCACGGAAGCTCAACTGATAAACTCAACCTTTCTGTCCAGCTGTTTCTTTAACACCAAATCAAACCACATTTTTATTTTCCAGAATGTACATGATTTAAAAACACTTTACATATCTCTTCACATTTATTTCTTTGTTTGTTAGTTTATGAGACAGGGTCCCTCCATGTAGCCCTGGCTGTCCTTGAGATATCTGTGTAGTCCAGGTTGACCTTGAACTCAGAGAGAGCCACCTGCCTCTGCCTCCTGAGTACTGGGATTAAAGGTGCACACCACTGTCCCCAGCTAAAATGTGTAGCTCAGGCTGGCCTGAAACTTGTGGTCCTCCTGCCTCCCCCTCCTTCAGCAAATTCTACAGACATGCACTACCCTCTTAATTTATTAATAGTCCTACATATTAGACATTCAAATGCACACTATAGATAGCTTATACATAGCCAATACGTAATGTTGAACAATTCTAAAGGCACTAAGATGGACTATAATATCACAAGGACATGGCTTACAATGTAAATCTTTCTATACAGTTACTATATTACCCAAGACTGCCATCTAGTGAATAGAAATGTTAATACTATACATCAGAGTTGTAGAGAATAACTGCAGTAAGTTTTTAAAGGAACAAACTTAAAGCTTGGCATAGAGTCAGCCAGCATCCCCTGGAGTTCCCATAACATAATCACCATACTTTATTCAATCCTTACAAATAACAGTGGAAATTTAATTGTGGCAATGAAACAATTTTAAGGTAATATTACTTGCTTGTTTATATGTTATAAGAAGTTTGTGGAATAAAGGAATGTATGTTACCAAGATAAAAAGGAAGCATGATGACAAAAATTATATCCACAAATTCTTCACCATTGATTTTGGTTTGAGTGTTTGTGTTCCTCCAAATTCATGAACTAAAAATGATTTCTTGCAAACAGCTAGATGACATTAGTATCCTTATAAAAGAGGCTTGGTAGAGCACATTTTTTTGCCCTCTTTGACCTTCTGCAATGTGAAGACACAGCTGGAAGGTGGATTCTGTGATGGATGAGCCGTCATTAAGCACCAAATCTACTGTGAACTCCATCTCAGAATTCCTAGAACCATGGACATTATATTTCATTATTTATTAATATTTAAGCCATGGTATTACTTCAAACAGATCAAGGCAAATTTATACACAGAATAAATGCCTTAAAATGTGAAAGTGATTTGGAAATTGGGTCATGGGTATAAGATGAAATCATTTAAAGCAGTATCATGTGGTTATAAAACAAACAAAACTCCCTTAAAACCCTACTTTGCAGCTGGCGTGGTGGCACATCCCTTTAATCCCAGCACTCAGGAGGAATAGGCAGGTAGATCTCTGTGAGTTTGAGGCCAGCCTGGTCTACAGAGTGAGTTCCAGAACATCTAGAGCAAATAGTGAGACCCCTGTCAAAACAGCAAAACAAAACAAAACACAATACAACACCAAACAGACAAAAAGAAAAAAACAACCTGCTTTTCTGTGAACAGAACACAGCATTAACAACAATTCTGGTGAGGGATCACAGAGGAAAGCTATAGAAAAAGCCTCAGTATCTTTAGAGATTACCTAAATGGTCTTGAAAAAATGCCAATATGTCAATCACTTATACCAGAGCTGACCAATCAAATTCCTAGACTACCATTTTAAGCAGAAGCTGAGAATCTATATAGTGTTTTTTCATATTGTTGCATAAGACAGGGGGCATTGGGCTAGAAAAAAATGAATTAAATTTCCCTAATCTCTTCTATTCTTCATTCTTCTCGGAGGAATAATTTTTTTCATTTTAAATAATTTTTTTATTTATTTATTAAAGATTTCTGTCTCTTCCCCACTGCC
>NW_026068221.1:832206-874375 GCF_014885135.2 Alexandromys fortis
ATGAAAGGAGACAGAGACAGAGACCCACATTGGAGCACCAGACTGAAATCTCAAGGTCCAAATCAGAAGCAGAAGGAGAGAGAGCACAAGCAAGGAACTCAGGACTGCGAGGGGTGCACCCATACACTGAGACAATGGGGATGTTCTATCAGATACTCACCAAGGCCAGCTGGCCTGGGTCTGAAAAAGCCTGGGTTAAAACCGGTCTCGCTGAACATAGTGGGAGGAATAATTTTATGCAAAGAACATGTGCTGAGAACTTGAGAACTTAAGTGCTAGGAACAATACCCTTTAATATATGTATATTTTATATTTATTTTAGTATTTTGCCTATATACATTTTATTTTCTATTTTGTAGATGAATAAATAAGTTCCTAAAAAAGTTGTTTCTGTATATTATACAGAATTATGTTTTTGTTTGTTATATTTCTTTTGAACTTGCTTTTTTTGTTTCTTAACCTTTTGTTATCATTTTTCCTTGCTATAAGAGGGCTACTTCTCATTTATGAGTCTAGATATACAACAGATAAATGTAACACTATCTTCCCATTAATTATATCTCCCCGTTCTACCATACATAATGTAACCTTTCACAAATTATGGATTGAGGACAGATAGTGGAACTAATGAGGCTCACTGAAAAATCTAGAACCTCCCGTTCCAAGATGCTATTCTATATGGCACCAAAACAGTTTCATCGAAGAAGGTTGTCATTCTCCAGAATGATGATATACGTTCAGTTAGCTGAAAGTTCCTGTTTTCAGGGAACAGATCCCATATGTTCAAGTGTTGCATTTTTGAGATAAGGAAGATGATGTGGGAGAGTCTTCTGTTTTGTGTTGATTTCATTGGTTAATAAAGAAAATGCCTTGGCCCTTTAATAGGACAGAAAATTAGGTAGACGGAGTAGACAGAACAGAATGCTGGGAGAAAGAAGCCAAGTCAGGCAGTCGCCATGATTCTCCTCTCTGAGACAGATGCAGGTTAAGATCTTTCCTGGTAAGCTACCACCTCGTGTTGCTACACAGATTATTAGAAATGGGTTAATCGAGATGTGAGAGTTAGCCAATAAGAGGCTGGAACTAATGGGCCAGACAGTGTTTAAAAGAATATAGTTTCTGTGTAATTTTTTCGGGTAAAGCTAGCCGTGTGGGAGCCAGGTGGTGGGTAGCAGCCCGCAGCTCTTACTACAGGAAGATGCTTCAAAATTATTTTTGTAACTAATATATTATTAAATAGGATATAAATTTGACTGCACTCTATTGCAGATGCTGAATGAGGAGCTGCTACTAGATCCAGGATGACAATACTTACCAGAGGGCAGAAGAAACTTTATAGTACATTGTTTGTGTTTGTGGGGTGTATAAACTTAGTGATTGTTGCTACCAACATTCACAGCTTTCTATCAGGCAAGAAAATTGAAGCACAGAGAGTCTAAGTAATTTGCCTATATGAGGAATAAATGACAGAGCCAAGAGTCAAGTTCAAGTAGCCTGTTTTTTCATTTGTGTTATTGGTGGATTCTCGATTCTGAGTGCATATTAGACTCATCTAAAATATTTGTAAGATATTTTTATCTAGACCTACCACTCAGAATTAAAAGAAAATTTCAATAGCTCCTAAAGTACCTGGACCATTCTAATACACTGGGATTTGAGAATCACTTGCTTACACCTTGAGGGAAATGGTCAACATGGATTAGCTATTGTTTTTTCTTTTTAATGTTATTGTTGTTTGCTATTTAGAGGAAAATAAAGTATATTTATAGAACATGCAGGAGTGAGAGATATTACAGCTAGATCTTCAGTGAACATTTTATGCATATATAGAAATAAGACATTGCAAGTATTTGATAATTGGTATAAGAAATAAAATCACCAGAGCACACACACAGGCCATATACAGATATGTTGTAGGTTTACCTGAATGTACTAGTTAAATTTTTAAAATTGCATAAAATGGCTATTTTTCTGTGTAAACACATGAAATGTGAATTTATCCTTTTAAAATAGCTTCATCATTTTTTCACCTCATACAGTTAGCATATTTTCATCAGATCCTGCTTATGTCAGTTTTTTTAAAGGTAGAATTAAGTAAGCTAGAGTTCTCTTCAGATGTGTGGCAGATGTTGGCTGGTGAAATTACTCATTCTAAAGTTACCACAAAATAAACGGAGAGGTAGAATTAGTTTGAATAGACTAGAAATACTGTCACATTTTTGAAAGATATTACCACTTTCCCTTATTTTCTTTCTAGTGCTCTTGGCCAGCCCTATGATTGGTCACAGAATACACACGAATTCTCTGGCTAGCACAACTTCATACATACTGTTCTCTTAATATAGGAAACAATGTACTTTTTGTTTTACCTCATCTACTCTGTCCCTGGAAGAAATGCTGGCTATACTTGAATATCTTACTACCCTCTTTTCCTTGTCTTTCAAATGTTTATTCTCCCCTGAATGTCCTTGACATAGCTGTCTGTGCTTGGTGCCAGGTTTGCCCCATTCCATATACCTTATAATTCTATGTCTTTGGCCTGAAGGCATGGTTTCTAGTTGAGTGTTTTCCCTGGGGTTTGATTTGTATGCGAATTCAGATATCCAGCTGCTTTCAAGTCTAAATAAGTAGGTGTTACATACATTGCCTGGACTTTTGACTTCTAACATATTTTGCCCTGTTTAATATCTATTCATATCCATTGCACTCAGGAAATAAAAATGCTACCAACACAGGCTGCTCTCTATAAAGCATAGAACATAATTACGTTTGGTTATTTAATAAGCATACTCAAGATATGTGCACATAGGCAATCTGAACGAAACTGCTGTCAAAAGACAGAATACAAGTTTATCTTAAAGATCTCTAAGTGGCTTTGTGGTACTTAATTCAGGGAGCACTTCGTTTCATGAAGCAGAAAAAAATGCTTCAATGAAGTGAGTAGAAGATTTATAAACTAAGAGAAGCTTAAGAAAGCATACACAAATAACAAACTGGATTAGTTGTTTCAAGGTTCCTGTGGCAGAAGATATATAGAGAGAGCAGAAGAAAGTGCACTGATTGATTAAATTTAGGTTAGTTACTTCAGGTTACTTTTGGGGATAAAGATTGGGAACAGGGAGGATTTGGTCTTCCTGCCTACTGTAACTCGCTTGTTTGAGAAATTGCATTATTATCTCTCAGTTTTGGAAGGTCAGATAACTTGCTTCAGTATAAGTAACAATATTTCAATATTTATTATGCTCTTAGAATCTTAAACAATGGCCTCCTATAATTTTTATCTAATATAAAGTAGGACATTTGGCACAGGTTATGCAGGAGTTTTTACTAGTATAAAACATGCCTTTCAGCACAAATTTAATGTTTCTTTTTTCATTTCAGCTCATCCTAAATTCATCTGCAAATTGACGTAGTTGTTTTAGACCATAAGAGTCACTGAAAGAAATAATGGGACTTCCCAGCTTATTTTCAAGCAATGATGGCAATTTGAGATGATACTTTGGTTAAGCTCTTAAGGAAAACTTCATGAAAGTTTGCATTTCATAAGTCCACACCCTTATAAATATTCGTTTACATTCCGAATGTTAGATTTGGAGATCTTAGTTAATTAGGCTTCACAAAGAAAGGCTCTTGGATGGGGAAACGGTTTGTCTTTTATAAATAGAAGCATCACAGTAGTTCTGTTATCACCAACCACTGGGTCTTAAGATTCAAAGAGAAGTTATGGAAGCTGTGTGAAATGCATCTGCAAAATTACCTATAGAGCTGGAAAGTCTCAGAAGACGTTATCTCCCTGTCTGGTCTCAGCTATGGAGTACTAAGAGAATTGGTATTGTTCTTAAGCTATCTACCAGGACCAAATGTTCAAAAGCTTTTTACTTTCTGCCAATACTAGAGAATCAGATCACGCTTCTAAGTCATAAATGTTGGTGATCAAACATTAGAAACTGGTTAGCATTCATGTTAATTTTCTTTTAACTGTGAGAGAATACCTGATAGAAACACTCAAGGGAGGAAAGGTTTTAGTCTGGCTTACAGTTTGAGGAGTTACAGTTGATCGTGGGAGGGAAGGCATGGCCACGGGGGCTCCATCCACGGCAGCGAGGGATCCATCTGGGGCCGCGGGGTCTCCATCCAGGCCAGGTAGGTCTCCATTCAGGCCAGTGGGGTCTCAATCCAGGCCAGCGAGAGTATATTGCAGCTTGTGGATGCATAGCTTGGTTCAGGAAGCAGAGATAAAGCTGGAAGCAGTCCAGGCTACAACCCTCAAGACCTCCCTCTAGTGATGGACTTCCTCGGCTCGGCTCCGCCTTCTCAGCGTTTTGAAACCTCCCCAAACAGCACCACCAGCTGGGGACCAAGTGTTCAACACATGAGCCTTATATGCAAACTGTAGTATTCCTCCATAGGCTCATGATTGCAAATACATTCAGTCCAACTTCAAAAATACCTGTAGTCTTAATATTCTCAACACCAGTATAAGGAGACCCAAATCTTTAAAATCCAAAGTTTTAAGCAATCTCTTAGCTGTAAGCCCTATTTTAAGAAAAGAAAAAAAAAATCTAGGAGCTGGAGAGATGGCTCGGTGTTTAAGAGCACTTTCTCTTTTTGCAGAGGACTAGGTTCAGTTCCTGGCACCTATATGGCAGCTCACAACCATCTGTAACTCCATTTCCAGTGGATATAACACCCTCTTCTTGCCTCTGTGGGCAGTGCATTCACCTGGTGCATTTACATGCAGGCAAATGCCTATACATATAAAATAAAAAATAATTTAATGAAAATAAAAGATCCAAGCGACATACTTCCAATGTACAATGGCACAGAATAAACATTCGCCTTTCAAAAGCAAGGAATGGAAAAAGACCAGAGATAAACAGGACCAGAACTCCCCAGGACAATCAATCTCTGCAGCTCCATGTCCAGCATTAGAGCTCATGATGATGCAATGTAGGTTCTGATAGGCTTCTGTAACCTTGGCTCTCCATCCTTGCCTCTCGCAACATAGATGATCTCTCTCTTGGGGCGACTCTACTCAGTGTTTTTAACTTTCCTCAGCAGATGTTCGACATTTCTGGCATCTCCTTTATTTTAGTGTCTTCATTGCACCGTTAGGACTCACTTTAACAGCTGCACACACCAGCATATCAGGGCCTCTCTTTGGAGTGTATGACTCTGTTAAACATTGCCTAGCCTTGCAGGCTTTTCCCTCTGAAATTTTGGGTCAATCCCTCCTAATCACATAACTGTTGCATTTTGTATGCTTGTTCAACTAGCACATGGATGATACAGGTTTTGCTCCCAGCTTGCAATGTAGCCTGGCCCTGGATGCCCATTGGCTCTAGTGGCTTCCAAGGGTTTGGGTGGGCTAACTAGGGAACACATTTCCCTGTTTGAGCAAGGTACTGTAGTGTCTTCTCTTTTCAAACATTCTATTTTATTGTTAATTTGTGTGTGGGGAGGCATGGGGTGTAAACATGTGCATGTGGATGCCCATGGAGCTCAGACTAGGGCATTGGAACTGGAACCGGAGTCACAGGCAGGTGTGATGCACCCAGCCTAAGTACTGAGAACTGAACTCAGGTCTTTTGTTAGAACAATATGTAATCTTAGCTACTAAAACATCTCTCCAGTTTCAGCACTCTAGTTTTAAATCAAGGTTTTCAAAATGAGTTTGTATTATGCCTTGGAACTTTGGGTGGTTGGGATCTTACCCTTAAGGCACCACCCTCACAGCTCCAATGCAAATTTTGAGCTTGCTTTTTAGTGATATCAAGCTGTTTAACAATTATATCACGGTTTACGCATGACATGTCTACTATATTAAATATGTTCATATGCCTTTCCTTACCAAATGGTACATTTTTACATCCTTATGCTCTGCTGTTTTCTCTCCATTCTCATTGTAAACCTGGCTAAAAGTACAAAAAAGTAACCATACCATAAACGTAATGTTATGCAGTCTTAGAATTTCCTCCTCCAAATAAATTGGTGTAGTATCTTTGAATTTAGCCTCACTCAAATTTTCAGGACATGAAGTTAATACACCTAGATCCTTTGCCAGATTGTAACATGAGTGACATGAAGCCCGTGACTAATAAAGTCCTTATTCCCTTCTGAAACCTCAGGTGCCAGGCCTTCACTTCCACCATTATATCTGGAGTTTGGTTTTCTGAACTTCCACCAGAATTGCCCCTTAAATTCTGCTAATAGAGTTTCTCTAGTCCATAGCTCCAAACTCGTCCACATTCTTCTCGCAGACAAGTTCTGAAGGCTGTGAATTACATGGCAGGGTTTATCATAGCAGTGACTCCACCCATGGGACAAATTTTCTACATTATTGACTTTTATCCTCACTGTAGCAGAATAGCAACTTAAGGAAGAAAGGATTTGATTTAGCTAAGAAGGTTTGAAGGTAAATAGCCCATCATAGCAGTGAAGGCACAGTGCCTTGGGATGTACCCAAGATGGCAAGAGCATATAGCATCTGTTGGTTGTACAGTTCTAAGAAGCAAATATGGGGCTGGAAACAAGGTTGGGTTATAATCCTCAATCAATGTCCCCAGTGATGTACCTACTCCAGCTAACTCCCAACACCTAAAGATTCCACAACCTCCACATAGAGTACTACCAGCAGAGGATCAAGTGTTCAAATACATAGGCACTCTGGGGGATATTTTGCATCCAAGCTAGAACAGAGTTTAAAGAAGAAAACTGTAACTCTACTCCTTACAGTCTATTTAGCCTTCTGCTAACTTTATAGTCAAGTTAGTTTGGAAGGCATTTCTGCTTTCTTCGCTGTATCTGTACTGAGACGACTTGCCACAAGAGGCTCCCGTATCTATCAGTGGATAATGCAAAACATTGTGGTTGTTACCCCAGATATATTCTACACATTTGCATCTTCATTTTTAATATACTATTTCTTTGTTATTCAAGTATTAGGTTTCATAAATTGCCCCTCTTTATGATTTCTAATCTCTAGTGATTTTGAAATCTTTTTTTTTTTTTGAGACAGGGTTTCACTGTGTAGCAGTGGCTGTCCTGGGTCTCACTCAGACCAGGCTGGTCTTGAACTCACAGTGATCTGTCTGCCTCTGTTTCTTGAGTGCTGGGATTAAAGGTGTGCTCTACCACTGACTGGCAGGGCTTTGAAATTTTAAACTGATTTTTTATTAACTAAAATTGCTTTATTATAATGAACTCACAAATAAAACATTACACAGCTCAGTTAAGGAAACCACTGAAATATGTGCATAGTCTCAAACTCTGTAAATCTCAGTGAACTTCTGTACAGTTACAATGGCCATTCTGAAGCCATGGACGTTCCCTTAGTATTTTACTCTTCAACTACTACATTTTGGACATACAGCCTCCACAGAAAAGAAGAAAAAACTATGACAGGGTTGAAACTAGAAAAAAAAAAGCTTTATATCCTCGTTCTTGACTCTTGTGTTCATTGCCTACATTCCGTCCTTCCTCATTACCTAATATTACCCTGTATTGGTCCTCCTTTCTAAATGTTATGTTATGCTCTGTATACACCTACCCCCCAACTATTATCTAGGATCCACATAGGAAGGAGAACATGTAGTTTTTCTTTCTGCATTTGGGTATCTCACTTTATATATGTTCTAAGTCCATGCTCTTTCCTGAAATTTTCATGATTTCCTTTTCCTTTATAGCTGAATCATGTTCCAATTTGCAAATGTACTACATTTTCATTACCCATCCATTTATTAATGGACATCTAGCTTGGCTCCATTTCCTTGCTATGGTATGTAGAAGAACAATAAATGTGCATGCAACAATATCTCTATGGTAGGATATTTACCACCTCAACCCAGTCACAATGATGATTATCAAGGAAACTAACAGTAAATACAGAAAATATGGGGAAAGAGGAATCTTTATTCTCACTGATGGGAGAAAAATTAATATATTATTGAAATCAGTCCAGAGGTTTCTCAAAGATTTAAAACTAGGAACTGGAGAGATGGCTCAGCATTTTAGAGTACTGGCTGGTCTAGAGGACCTGGATTTGATTCCCAGCATCCATATGATGTCTTACAGCCATTTGTATCTCCAGTTCCAGAAGACGTGACGCCCTCTACTGATCACTACAGGAAACAACTAGAACCAGTTTCTTATGGCTACTTTCAGAAGTGTACATGCTATGTATATGCAGGTGCATATGTGTTAAGACCTTGCTGTAAAAACCTTTAATATTGTTGTGGCAAACCTGACAAAATAACTTCAAAGAATGTCTTAGCCCCAATACATACCAGCACAGGGGCCCCTAATACCACCTGACACTTCATCCCCATGATGCCATATCCAGCCTCTCTGCCAAGCCAGGACCTGCACATCTTGCACTAGGGCTCAACCTGGTGAGTCTACCTGATCCTCCCATCCAGGCACCCTTCCCCAACCTCAGATCTAGTGCCTGTGTCCCACACCAGTGCCAGGCCTACTCTGGTCAGCTCTGCCTGAGTTGACCCCAACCTCCAGGCTTTGACCAGGATGCGCATCTTGTGTGCCAGCAAAGCCCACTGTGTCATCTGACTTCATCCCACCCAAACCATATCAACCCTTTAGTCCCAACCAGACCCACCCATCCTATGCTCTGTCCCAGCCTGCTCTGCCCATGGCAGACACAGAATAACAAAAAGAAGTTCACATGCCCAGTTTTCATCACAAAAACACAAACAATATTATTTTGATCTATAATGGACTGAGACAAAAAAAATGTTTGTTCTATACTACATATCAATAACTTTACCTATATTATCTTTTTCACTGTCTCAGAAAAGCAGAATGTATGATCATGTCAGTAAACTGCACACTATACTCACATTGCTGTGTGTTCTTTTTCATTACTCGTAACAATCTTACCTAATAAATACTTAATTGCCAGTTTACATATGATAAGGTTTAGTAACTTTAAACTCAAATGTGCAGTACATGGAAAAGTCAGGACTACAGATGAGGTCTTTTCAGAGCAAAACCCTGTGCTCTGTCCACCATTATACAGTGTTAGCCCAAGAAGCATGAGGCACTTATTTTAGAAATGAACTACTACTATTAATTGCAAAATTAATGCTCTTCTTAATCCTGGAAAGATGGCTACAAAAATCCAGGCAGAAAGAATACACATACCATTAATTTGCTTTTTACCTCAAGAAGGTTTGTCCTTTGGTGTCTTTCCTGATAGTTCACATGTGTGGTCATATGAGTACAGTGTTTCCAGTTGCTTTTTCCTGCTTTTTCTCTTGAATCTTGCCTGGGGCCTATAGCTCAGTTCTGTAGAAAGGTAAGAAAAAAGAGAGAAATTCAAGCTTCCAGAATTAAATTACTCTCGCAGATTTCAGGGAGCAGTGCCAAAGACAATAATTTGCTACTAGTCCTCAAATGAGTTGCAACAGAAAGTCTTTATGATTAATGCCATATTTATTTATTTTAGCAAGAATCTATGCCATTCATTCATAACTTATGTAATAATCTTAAACAGACTTCCAATAAAGAAATAAATGGTTTAGTCATGAATGGTTCAGTACCTTTTGTTACCCTTACTCATTTAGCAATTGATTATCTTTAATTAATGAAAGGAGAAATGTCAGGATGTATAATTCCAAATGGCACATAAGAATAATGTCTGATTCACATTGGTACAAGGCTTTCAGAAGCATATTTAATTACCAAAAATTATTTCATATTATGTATAACTTTTAATTTGAGAACTCCTAACTTTAGGAACCAGATCTATCTTTAATACAGAGATATATGTTTAATGGAGGTTAGTGAATGAAATCAAAGATGGGTTGTATTAGATTATTTGGTTAGTTGATACTTTCTGGGAGACAACTTCAGGTTCATTGTGGCTTCTAAGGGAAAACAGATTTTAGTTGCTTATAAGTTAGGTCCTAGTTCCAACTACCTATTTAACTGTGTATTAAAATTTAAAAAGACACATGATAAGGCTTAATGCAATAGGGTTGTAATCCCTATTACTCAGGAAGCTAAGGCATGAAGATCAAAAAGTCAAGGTCTACCTGAGCTCAGAATGTGTTGAAGGTGAGTCTGCCCACCTCAATGAGACCCGATCTCAAAATAAAACATGAAATGAGGGGCTGACTAAATAGTTAAGTGTCAGAGCACCTAAGGCGAATGTGTGATGACTTAGGTTCAGTCCCCAGCACTGCAAAAATAAAATACATACAAAAATACTAAAGACTATTCAAATCCATTTCAGAATTAATATCAAGCTAAGCCAAACAAGGTGGAACTTAGTCTGTGGTTCTTCTACTCTTGCAGCCTCTTAGAAGTCTAAAAGTACAGTTAGTCAAATGAAATCAGCAGTGAGCCACTGCCTCTTGATCCTTCCGGTCCTGTATGGTGTTAAGATACAGAGGCCTCACTAACTAGGGGTGAAAGATCACACAGTGGTGATAACGGGCTGAGGGCTAGTGAAAGCAATTGAAGAGATAAAGACATTTTACAGCTAAACAGACAGGATAATTAGACAGTGTGAAACACAAAGCAAGATTATCTTAGTCAAATGCATCCCCCTTCTAAGGATACTGAGCAAAAGACCAAGTAACCACTAAATAGCAGCAATATCCATGACTAGACAACATACATGATGGTATGAAGTAATCAAACTAACACAAACTTAACACAAACACAAAGTATCCCTTTTTATTCAAAATCATGTCCAATACTGTGATGAACCTTCCCAATGCTTGTGTGGCCCCTTGCTAACAATTACAAGATTAGAATTAATATTTTCTTTATGTTTCAGCGTATCACTTCATCTTCACTGGATTTGTTTTTCAGTTTACAATGCATGGAAAAAAATTACAAATTAGAGTAATAAAGAAACCAACACTGGGGTGGAGACATGGCTCAGTGCTTAATAGGTCTGGTGCCCTCTTCTGGTCTGCAGGTATATACACAGGTAGAACACTGTATATTTAATAAATAGATTAAAAAAAAGAAACCAAAGTTGTAAAGTGTTGCATAATATTACTATTTTTTCCACCTTAAGATCTGATCCTAGTTCTTTTTTAAAGATTTATTTATTTATTATGTATACAGTGTTCTGTCTGTCTGTATGCTTGCTGGCCAGAAGAGGGCACCAGATCTCATTACAGATGGCTGTGAGCCACCATGTGGTTGCTGGGAATTGAACTCAGGACCTCTGGAAGAGCAGTCAGTGCTCTTAACCTCTGAGCCATCTCTCCAGCCTCCTGATTCTAGTTCTTAATGAAGGCTGGGCATGAAATTTTAACCTGGAATGCAAAAAATATCTTTAAACTTGTACAAAAAAATTCAAAATTTGAATGTACCTCCGTTTCTTTCTACTCTCTTTGAAGATTGCAACAGACTATAAATTAATGGCCCTGAAGGATCTATTTGTGTCCTTAAAACTGATTCTCTATCCATGAGGAAGCCATCTAGCCCACGCAGCTAGTCACAATAGAAATGAGTCTTCCTTTTACCGGACTGAAATGCAATGTGGTCAGGAACATCTTAGAAACAAACAGATATTCAGAGCCAGGCTTATGAAAATCAGGACTTTGCTGTGGGGGCCTCCACTGGCGCCTCAATGTACTATTGTTTCTTACATTGTACATAAGAGGCATAAAAGTGGCCTTTAATATATAGTAATGGTTCTGGTCATGTGGGTAGGACAAGGATCTCCTTCTCCATACTATCAACTACAGAGTGACTTGTATAACAGTACTTTTAGTATTTACATATTCCTTACCATTTGTCAGTGATTCCTATATATTACCTGATTTAAACTTTATATTGGCTCATTACAGTGGTTCTTAGTATTTCTATTTAATAGGATAGGAAATAGAATTTCAAGAACATTAAGTAATGACCAAAAGTCACACAATTAGTTAGCAAGAGAAGCTGAACCTGGTGCGTGGTGACAAAAGTGCTCTTAAAACATCACTTATTCAATCTAATTATTGAGTAAATAAGATAAAATAACCTTAAGGTTCCCAAAGAGGTTTGTGTTAGTGCTGATGGCTTGCATCACAATTTTTATGTGGTTATGAAAGACGTTAAAATTTGGAAAATCTAGGAAAATACATATGTTAATTATATGTACTGTTTTTTCATTTTTATAATTTGTTGAAATGAAAAGTTTAAAATATTGCAAGTAAAATATATATAACATAGTTTTTAATGGTTACAGAATGTATAGGACATGTATGTTGAGCAAGCGTCTTGGTTCCGATCTCCCTTTATGAATGATATAATGAGTATTATGGAAGAGTATGGTTTCTGAAGTCAAATTTGTGTACAAGTCCTTGCTTCAGTGTCAACTAATATCAAAAAATGACCTAAGAATAATCTAACTAAGGAGATTTCTGAAAGACCTCTACAATAAAAACTTTAAAACACTGAAGAAAAAAATAGACAGAATTAGCATTGATGCACATTGTGGAAATGGCTATATCACGGATTCAATACACCCCCCCCAAATTTTATGACATTCTTTACAGAAATAGAAATCAGTATTTAAAATATATATGGTACCATAAAAGACTTCTGAATACTCAAAGCAATTCACAGTTAGTTAAAAGAAATACTGGAGATAGCATGTCTGAATTTAAATTGTTCTACAGAACTCTATGTGTTTGTGTATGGGCATACATTTTCCTAAATACCTCTCACATAAAATACAATATATAAAATACATAAAATATCAAAGCAATTATTAATTTATGACTTTCATTTACCTTTAAGAAATTAAACAAAATAGGTCCCACAAAATTATCTAGTAGATGTTTTAGTTATTCTATCGCTGTGACAAAACACCATAATCGGGGAAACTTATAAAAGCAAGAGGTTATTGGGACTTACAGTTTCAGAGGGCGAGTTCATGACCATCATGACAGGCAGGCATAGGACTGGAACAGGAGCTGAGAGCTTACGCCCTCATCGGAAAGCAGGAGGCAGAGAGAGAGCTAACCCTGAATGGCTTGGGCTTTTATAACCTTAAAGCCTGCCCCAAGTGACACTCCTCCTCCAACAAGGCCACACCTCCCATACGGCTGCTCCAGTGGAGAACATATAAGCCTATGGAAACTATCCTCATTCAAACCATCACAGTGGGAAAAGGTGCATACCTTGTAAAGCTGATGACTTGAGCTTGATCCTCAAAAACCACATAAAGGTGGAAGGAGAGAACCAAACAATTGTCCTCTGATCTCCACATACACTCGCTGGCATATTTGAGCTCACACACAAACATACACATAAAATAATAATAATAAATATTCGTGTGTGGAGAGATGGCTTTGTGGTTAAGAGCACATACTGTTTTTGCAGAGAACTGAGTTCAGTTCCCAGCACCCATGTTGTGCAGGTTACAAATACCTACTAATTCCAGTTCCAGGAGAATCAGGTGCTTCTGACCGCCACGGGCACCTGCATTCACATGTACATTTGCACATATGGACACACCTACACACAATCAAAATAAGGACTAGCAAACTTCTTAAAAAGAAATAAAAAATGCTATCAGTTATATATACTACAGTTAGCTACAACAATTGCATTTCACAGTTGTGGAAATGTACAATTATGCACTCTTGCATCACTGAAATACATTTATATATGTAATATTTCCTCCAATGTAAAATAACTGACACTTTAATATTTCAAATATAAAATATGTAAAATGTATATTGAAATCAGTATGCAAATTTAATATATATTTCTTACAATATCTCACAAACAATATATTGGCGTCAATAAGACCTGTGATAGATGTTATATTTATACAAAAATTGGAAAGTTTGTTTCGAAATGCTGTCATTTTCACTAAATGAAAAAGTAAGAGGATTTAAAGTGTTTTCTTTCACTTACGTGCATTTATTTATTTTCTACAAGTGACTTATAAAAATCTGATTAGACAGCATCACAGTCCTCTAAATTTGCCTGATATTCTGTAGAAGCAAGCAAGAAATTTCAAACTAAGCCCCAGAAGTTTTATTCACTTCCCTTTCAAAGACTGGATATCCCGGGTTGTGAGCTCAGAGGGAAGCATGAGAGGAGACATGAGAAATAGCAACATTACCTCGCCCACCTGTTTAACTTCTACCTCCTTCTAACTCTGAGTGAGGCAAGGATGGTACCTAGAAACAACGCAGAATGCTAATTGACTCCTAAAGCCACTCCACTTGACAAAGGGCCTAAGGTCAAGCAAAAGCTTACCAAAAAGCCGGGCAGTGGTGGTGGCACATTAGCCCCAGCTCTTGGGAGGCAGGGGCAGGCAGGTCTCTGTGAGTTTGAGGCCAGCCTGGTCTACAAAAGTTAGTTTCAGAACAGCTAGGGCTACACAGAGAGACCCTGTCTTGAAAACTCAAAACAAAACAACAAAATCTCACGAAAAGGAGGACTGTGTAATTAATCATGTCCATTCAAAGCAGGATAACACAATGCCTGGAATGTCCTAAACTCATGTTCTCAAATCTTACATATGCCACCTCTCCTCTCCCCCTTTCTCTTTCTTGCTATGGTTCTTGCTGATTTAAACTTATTATGTACCCCAGGCTAGCCTCCAAAGCCAAATTTTCCTGGCTCAGTATCCTTAAAGTTGGGATTATAGGGGTGTGCCACCATGCCCATCTTTTCTTTTTCTCAAACTTCAATCTGAAATTCTTCATTTAATGCAGTTGGAATGCTTGGTGGCAACTGGCTGAAAATGCCAACTCAAGTGTGTGGCACACAAGTCATATGAAGAACCTTTCTCCTTTCTGGCAACCCAGCAATGCTGTAGAATAAACCAGCCTGGTCTGCTCATTTGGCTGAAGTGACAAATTAAGCTTCTGTTTAGGTCAGGACCAAGACCTGACCGACCCTACTCGCCAGGACCCCAGTACCTAGTCCAGTTGGAGGATCAGTGTGACTCCACTAATCTGTCTCCAGATACCACACAGTGCCTGGCACTGAACGTTGGGCACGGCTAAAGCTGGAAAGCATTTATTTAAAAAATGTAATTATATGTATTTATGTTTATGTCGGGGCACATGATGGAGGTCAGAGAACAATCTGCTGGAGTGGGTTTTCTTCCTTCCACCTTCTGGGTTTTAGAGTAGGGATGGAATTCAAGCCTCCGGCTATGGCAGCAAGTACCCTTACCTGCTGAGCCATCTTATCTGCTCAAGTGTGAGACACTTTAATAGCGCTATAAGATTCTCTTATCCATCTGCCTCAGTGCTGTAGGGTGCATAAACCTCAGGGTGTGTGTGTGTGCGTGTTGTGTGTGTGTGCGTGTGTGCGTGTGTGTGTGTCTGTGTGTGTCTGTGTGTTTCTGTTTGCCTGTCTGTCACAAAACTAGAAAACATATCATAAGAGCAGAAAAATAGGTCTTAAGGGAAGGTTATAGAGTGGGTAGAAAAAAGAGGGTAACAAAACACAAGTAGGATGAAAGCTGGAGAGAGGCTAATGGGGGAGGCAGTAGGAGAGGGTAAGGAATTGAGGGGGGAGAATCATCAAAAACTAAATATGCATGAAAAGCTCATAATGAAATTGGTTACTTTGTATACTAATTAAATACCACTAAAAGGGGTTTGCTACACTCCTATACACAGACAGACACACCCATCAGAAAAGACTAGGCCAGGCATCAGAGGCTGTCTTGCAAGCCAATTTACTGGTGGAAAAGGGATGGGGGGGGGAATGGCATCCTATACCTAGCCATATCTGAACTGTAGGCATAGAGGATTAAAATTTGGGAAGGCATGCACACTCTTGAAGGCCTTAGGCTAATGTTGGTCATCAGGGCCTCCAAGAATTTGATTAAGCCAGCAGTTGAGCTTCCCAGAGTCACAAGCATCAAACCCGCCTCAAAGGGCTCCTGACTCAGTTAAACTGTTATGTTTTCTTCAGGTTGGAGATGGTTTGTCCACCGGATTTTGGAGGCTGGGCAAATGGGATTACAGGCCAGCCCCTCACTCCAGGGGCTTCAGCCAATCCAGCCAGGGTCTTTGCCAGCAGACCCTAAAAGCTGCTGCCAGAATAGGTGGTTCCAGAATTTGACAGCAGAGAAGGTTTGATCGTCTGGTATGTGGCACTTAAATCTCGTGTGTGTAATCAGGCGGCAAGGAGTTCCCTAGAGTCTGCCTGTAGCCGTTTCTGCTCTCGCTGGAAAATAGGAGGTTGAAAGCAATGCTCCGCGCACCGCAAGCACCTATTGCTACTGCCAGCCCAGCAGGACCTAAGGTACAACACCGGGACTGACAAGGCCAGCCCTGCTTGGGCCGGCTGAGCAAATGCACTCAAGACCACTGGCAAGCTCCAGTGGCCTGCTCCCTTGCGGGTACGCGGAGCGGGTACTCACCGCGCGCGCCATCAGCTCCAGCACCTCCGAGTGGTCCAGCTTGGCCTGCATGTGTGCCGATGGAGAAAGGCAATGACCCGGGAAGAGCGCTCCCGGAACCGCCTCCTAGCAACCGCACGTGGAGTCCACCTAGTTGTTTGCCGCATCTCGGCGGCCGCAGCCAACAACCCCGACTCCTGCAGGCTCTGGATCCTTGCACACAGTTTCTTCACAGGAGCCCCCCGGGGCGTTTGGGAAGCATATCTCTGAGCCCTTGACTCTCATAGTGTCCCACTTTCCCTCCAAAGGCAAGCACCTTTAGGTATTCCTGCGCCACCCAGCGGTCCTTAATTTTCTTGTGCGCAAGGTACCAGCCTTAAACCAAGGGTGGATTACATGCCAGGTAGTTACTACCAGAAACCCTATCAAAGGCGCTGTCAACTCTCCTTGCTATACCGCCCACGTAAGTATTCTCAAGCTTAACATTAAAAATCCTAACTAGCTTAGAGACTATAGTGAGCCCCTGGATTATTATTAATGCTCAACTAAATCTATTCTAGAAAAGTAATAATTAAACTTTAAAAGTCTAAGGGACAGTGAGATGGCTTAGCAGGAAAAGGTGCTTTCCTATAAAGCTAAGGGCATGAATTCCATCCCCCAAAGTCATGTAAAGGTGGAATGAGACAAACACACACACACACACACACACACACACACACACACACACACTTTAAATTTCATTTTGAGACAGGGTCTCATTAAGTTGAACTTGCAACCCTCTTCTGCAGCAGAGCTGTTCTTTAAAAGACTAGAAACAAAATTCAGAATAACACAGACATTTTGAGGGAAATGGTAGGAGCTAAAACACGTTGAAAGATTCTAGTGAAATTGGATATTGGATTCTGAAGTGCGCATTTTAGAGTTATGCCTCATAATTGTATAATCGCAAGATATTTATGAGTACTATATTGCTCTATTATATAAAAAAAATTAAGTAAGTTATCTTAAGTAGCTATTGCATCAGTTAAAGCTTCCCATGGATGCATTTTCATTGTCTTGTATACATGTGTAAAATTACTAAATTTTGATGATAATATGTATGTATATATACATAATTATAATACACAATTATTTGTAGTACTGGGGACTGAGACTAGGGTCTCATGCATGCACAGCCAAGTTAAACTACCTTATTTTAAGATATAATATACATGAAATACTAAAAATCTTAAAACATCCCATTGTGTTGGCAAAGGCATGCCCTCCTATAGCCTATCTGCTGATCAAAAGAAGAGAATGTTTGCAGTCCCAGCAAAAGCATCCTCACTGTTCTTCAGTTATTTTGTTACTCCCAACCCTAGAGGACATCGCGGGATCTGTCATAAAGTTAGTTTAAGGACTCTAGAATACCACACAAACTGAATCATGCGGCATTTGTGTGTGTGTGTGTGTGTGTGCATGCGCAGGCATGCGTGCACTTGGACTCAGAATAATGCCTTTGAGATGGATACAACATGGCTGGAATACTGTTGCACCATCAAAATTCAGCTCTTTAACCATTTCTGAGTTATGTAAATAGACCATAATAAGTTTATTGATTTTTCTGCTGATTACCACTTAGGCCATTTCCAGTTTGGGGTTATTATAGATGAAATTCATTATGGATATTTTGTGCATAGATTCTTTTAAGCTCATGTCTTCATTTATCTTAGGTAAATAGTGAGGAGTGAATTACTGGGCCCGAAGGTGCATTCATGTTTAATTTTTACTCTGTCGTGCTGGGGATTGAAATTAGGACCCCATTAAAAAAAACCCGAAAGTGTTCTACCACTAAGCTATAACCCTGCTGACTTTTAATTTTCTAACAGGGTATCACTAAGTTGCCAAAACTATCAAGTTAAAAGCCAAACGGTGGCTTTTAATTTATGCCACAGCACAGGCGGGCCTTGAACTTGTGATCTGTCTGGTTCAGCTTCTGAAGTAGTTGGGCTTAGGTCAGATGCTTTTTAAATGACAGTTTCAGTACCATTTGTTAAACAGTCCATCAGACCTCTGTGTCCTGAGTCACTTGGTGTCCCCTTTTAGCATTTATTCAATTCCTGTAGGCCTGTACCTTGGCTCAGGCTCTCTGTTCCAGTACCGCGCTCCTACATTACCTGCCAATGCCAGTACTACTCCTCTGCTTTTATCCAACAGAGTTTCTCCTACGTATTAAACATTAGAATTAATTGATCGAAGAGGAATTCTTGATATTGTGTTTAAAATCATACTAAATGTTTATGTTCACGTGTGAAGAACTTGTACCGTATTTACATGGAACCACTACATACCAGAATATATGTTGTTTCAGTTGTTCAAAGTGTCCTCGTTTAGCAAAATCTCAGAAGTTTACAGACATTTTCCTCCACTTAGACAATATGAATCAGAGGCTGCTGTTCTGGGCTGAAGCCTTGCAGGAGGCTCCAGCAGCCAAGGTCAATGAGTGGAGTTTCTCTTGCCAAACCAGACATCGAGAATGTCACCGTTTTCCTAAGCTAGGAAGTTCCAGTCATCCTGAGTCAAGATAACAAGCAAATCCCTCTGCTTTGACCTTTATGAAGAAAGTCACCTTGAAGCACCCTGATCTAAGTTTTTTTTTTCCAGTCCTTCTGTCTAAAATGCCAACCCTCAGCTCAGCCCATGGAAGCACACTTTTAATAGAAAGGAGTATTGTCAGATTTGGGGATTTTGCCTTTGATATCTCCTGGCATGCTTCTTGTTAACTTTTTCTCTGGTAACTGTAAGTTCTTGAGTGTGTGTGTGTGTGTGTGTGTGTGTGTGTGTGTGTGTGTGTGTTGAAAACAGCATCTCTCACTATAGCTTGGAACTCACCGTGTAGATCAAGGAGGCCTTCTATTTAAAGAGATCTGCCTGCCTCTAGAGCAATGGGATTTAAGGCCTGAGCCATCACACCCAGCCAGCCATTGATTGATTATTGATTGATTGATCATCTTTTATTATTGACACTCTCATACATTTACATAACAGTTTTAGTTATTTTCATTCCATATCCCTCTCTCATCCCTTCCTCTCCTTTGAAATCAATCTTTCTTCCCCAAAGCCTCTTTCATATATTTTTGTGTACTATCTTTTTTATTTTATTTTAGTTTTTTTGAGACAAGATTTCTCTGTAGGTTTGGATCCTGTCCTGGAACTCAATCTGTAGACCAGACTGGCCTCAAACTCAGAGATTCACCTGCCTCTGCCTCCTGAGTGTTAGGATTAAAGGCCACCACCACTTGGCATGTATTATCCTTTTATTTCTTTGTCAAAGAATCCTCTTATTTTCTCCCAGAGAGTCATGTGGAATTCTTGGGTCCCAGCAAATGAATTTAGGTGCATGGTCATCAGCTTCATGTAGGAAGGCAGCACAGCTTACACAATAGAACTGGAGACCAGATGTCCTGCTCAAACCTGTGGCAAGGTCCACTTATCAACAATAGAAATCTCTGACAGAGTGACAGCCTGAGCGCATGCATTGTGAGAGAAGTCGCTGAAATAAAATTGGTGACACGGATACCTGTCATGTCTCACAAATTGTGCTATGGAACTCAGGAGCTGAAGAGTGCACACAATACCCACTGCAAGTATGCGTGTTTGCATGTGTGTGTGTAGTTGTGTGAGCATTATGGGTGCATGGTTTTTAGACACCCATGTTAGTAGGATGACCGTAGGCATGTTGGGGGTTTCTCTTCCCATGGGCAGGTCATGGAAGGCAGGAAGACAGTTCAATAGGAAGGCTGGTAGGACTGAGGGCAAAGACCATTTCCAGGATGAAGAAGTTTCTCATATCAATGACAAGAAAAGCTGGTCAAAGACTAAGATTTGAGGTGCAACTTCTCTTACACTCAGAGCCACACTGCATACAAGTTGAGTCAGCAACAACAAGGCCTCCCTGATGTCACACTTTCCAGGTGACAACCCCTATGTATTTTAGTCCAGGGCTGGATCTGCAGTAGGGCACTCACAAACACTACCTTACATGTTTTTCTCCCCATATAGCTTCTTATGATCTCTGAGAAGAGCCAGGCAGAGAAGGGTGCACACTATACCTCAGCCAATATGGCTGTTTTTTAGCCTTGGTGACTAAACCCAGGGCCTTTGTATGTCATAATAGTACTGTAACACAAATGTATAAGCTGTCCCATTTTCAAAAAACAGGGTTTCTCTGTATATCTCTGGCTGTCCTGGAACTTGCTCTGCAGACCACGCTGGCTTCAACTCAGAGAAAACCTGCCTCTGCCTCCCAAGTGCTGGGACTAAAGGAGTGCACCACCACACCTTATTTTTTTTCCTAGTTGGCCAGATCATAAGATTTTACTAAGTTGCCCAAGTTGGACTTGAATTTACTCTGTAGCTCAAGCTAACCTTGAACTTGTAATCTGACTGCCCATAGCATTATGAGTGGTTGCCTTATCAGTTAACTAATTAATTTGTATGTATGATGCTGGGGATTGAATCTAGGGTGGCGAACAAGCCAGGCTAGTGCTTTACCACTGATATACATCCCTAGGATAAAGGAGCCTTTTAATTTATAGCATGGACTCCCTACCAAGCTGGCTAAGCCATGTTTCTTTAAATACACATTCGTCAGTTCAATGCCCCCTCCAGACTGTTCTCACAGTGATTTACACCTGCATTCTTGTAGCTGGCCAGGAGATGAGAGAATAAGGACCAAGCTGTCCACCACATGTACCCTCATAAATGTCCCTGCGTCCAACAAAGTGGAACATTCCTATGATTCTGAAGGAGCCTCGGGGAGAAGACTGGGACATTGTGTCCTTGGGCTGCCTCATTCTTACGTGTCACATGGTCCAAGAGTTCTGTTTCAAGGAGCAGAAAGGTCTTGAGGGAGCACTGATGTCATCTGGTGAAAGTTCATTCCTCAGGATTGTCAGTGAGTAAGAAAGTCAGCAATAGGTAAAGAAGCCATCAAGGACGGGGTGAGAGTACACCCAGGCCAGTGTCATCATCTGCTGTGAACCTAGAAATGCAAGAAGAACATTCCAGAATCTAATAGGCACTGGTCACTGGAGCCAATGGTCCCTCCATAGAGGAAGCCAGGCTAAACTGGGCTATGGAATGTGTGGAAGAAGCTCAGAGCCTTCTGGGTATTGAGAGGTGGGGAGCAGATGATACCTGGATAATCAAGTCAGCGGGGCAGGGAGGGATAGTGGATCTAGAGCACCTGTGGGCCAACCAGGCTGACATTCAGAAGTCATGGGTCTGGACTTCTCCGCTGGATTAGTGGATAGTTCTACGGCCAACGTGGCTGAAGCTACCATTATCCTCACAGTGAAGCATTTGTCTCTGGGACCTCTATTTTCCTTTGTCCTTGGTGCCTACATTGGCGCCATCCCAGAGGAGGTTAAACTGGCTGGGTGTCAAGAGCTTTTGTCTTTCCAGTCATCCAAGTCTTAGAGCATTGTTTGAAGGGGAACCCAGGACTTTCTGAGTCACAATTACGGTGTGTGAACCCTCTCAGGTTGTGGTTCTAACAGTACAGAAGTGTCTGATAGCTATGACTTTTAGTTAGCTTTTATGAGGGCTCCCTTTTATGGATAACTCAGGCCTATTTTGCTAGGAAGACATGTACCTCCTGATTGTTTCTGTGGTGTGAGGCGACCTGGGACTTCAACTTTTAGAACATCTGGTGTTTAGAACCTCTCAGTGAGGTGAACATGACTCCAGCCCACTTGACCATCTTCATGCTCCTATTTTAGTAAGGTCGGGGCATGTAGCCATTTTCTGCTCCCCAGTTGCCTTGGCTGTGAGACATGCTTCTATTGCCCTGCCAGGCTCAACTGGATCCTAATTCGCATCTATCTTCTGGCCTCTGAGACTGGGTGTCAGCAGAGACTCAAGTGTTCGATGGGATAGGCAGACTTGATGGCTCTTTGAGGCCATGTCAGGTGGCCTCCTCCATTTGCAGCTAAGGCTATGGATCATGTTTGTGGAAGGTAGGCAATTTAATTTTCTGTAGTGTTCTGGGGATACCTTGAGCAGAAATGGAACCATTGTCTTAATGAGGAAGAATCTAGTCATCCCACTCAAGAGCAGAGGTGCCCTTTGACCCCTGCTCACAAGAGTGTCCTCCACTAGGCTTGACCACTTCTGGGCTTCCCTCCTAATTTTCTCCATCTGATTTTCCTGCTGGAGGACAAAATTGATTCATCCCAGTGTCTTCTGCTAGGCTCAGGGAATAGACTTCGCTAGACTCTAATAAGTGAGCAATCCAGGGAGAGTAATGGGCTGAGTGAGGAAATGAATAAATGAGAGTTCAGTGAGAGACATGAGGGAAAATGCTGGAATTGGTGATAACGAGTGGTCTGTACAGGAGAGTAAGTTAAAGCATAAGTGAGCAAAACCGCAGCTGAACATATTGAGCTTTCTTTGGTAGGTCCTGGCTGGTCCCTGAGCATTGCCCTGTGCTACGCTGGCACCCCGGCATCAGCACCCAGAGAAGTCACTGCTCATGGGAAATAAAGTCATGGCTCATGGTAGGTGGGGCAATAAATCTGGAATCAACCTTCCTGTTCTTCCTTTGACCAGTTGTGTGGCTCTAAGCACCTTATGTCACATATATGCTTCTGCTTATTTCTACAAAATATGTTGGTGGAGGACATTTTTGTAAAATGAAACTGTGGCATATGAGTTTGGGGGAACGCATCTGGCATTAAAGCAAAGGCGCACAGGGAGGAATTGTTATCACTCAGGGCCAGACACTATAGGCAACTTCTTGCAACCTCTGCTGCATTATTTCAACCATCCAGCAAAGCGGACAGTCAGGTTGCCATTTCCTCAATATGATATCTTCTGCCCCTGCTCGAGGCTCCAGCTACACATATCTCTCTGGTTCTTTTGAGACCTATTTGAAAAGCTCTAATGGAGGGACCTATCTTTGCCCTTGTTACGGAGGACACAATCCCCCTAGCCATGTGACTTATTCTTTAGCTCCCCTTGAGTGTCTACCCACACCTCATCTGAGGAAGGTGTCATTTGGCACCACTACTGAACTGTTGCAGTTGCCCCTGGCAACTCTCCCCAGCAAGTGGAGTTCCAACCCCATTCCTGCATCACTTCTCCATCCTTCTCCATCCCCTTCTCTCCACCCAGCTTGCCCATTCCCTTAATTTATTTGTTTGTTGCTCTTGAAGGATATGCTGCCTGAGTCCCCCTCCCACTCCATGTTCCCTTAATCCTTCTGTACATATGTCGACTATTTAAAATGTGTGTATGGAAAAGAGGAACAGGCAAATATAAGCTTTTCTACCCAAAGATGGAAAGAAGTGTGATCACATCCAATCAGAACATTCAAGAGGAAAAAGCACCCCTGGGGGCCTTAGAGCCTGGCTTGGAGATGGAGGAGGGATGCTGCTGGCGGGGCAGAACAAGCATAAAATCTGTGAACTCTGGGCGTGGCCTTGAGGATAATGGAGAGCCATGGACAGCTGGAGGTAGGACAGATGGGGGCATACAGAGAATGGAGAACATATTTCCAGAAGAAGGAGTGATTAGATGGCAGGAACCGTCAGGAGGCTGATGCTAGCTTTGCCAAGGAAGCAGAGATGCTAGGTAAGCATGTGCCAATGGTGAGGCATGTTGTGGGTGAGCAAGACTGTAATATGCGCCACCTTGCTCCGCTGCATGTAGAGGAAGGAGGTAGGCTTCCTGCACTAATGCAGACACTGGAGCCACCATTTCCCAAACCTGTTGCCTCAGGGTAAGGTCCTGATATCTCCTTTTTAAGAATGAGGTCTGTTCCTGACCTCTGAGGTCAGTGCTGGTTAGAGGAGCAAAGAGCCACACACTCCATTCCTATGACAAGTACGGAAGGAGAGAAGAGGAAAGGTAAACCAAAGCCAGAGCTGTTGAACCAAGATGTGCTCTGAGGGACTAGTGAAAATGAAAGTCAAATGCAGTAGGGGATTGAGCCCGTGCCATGTGGACCACGTAACATAGGATTCAGCCCTGGAAGGCCTGTTGCTTGCTGACATGCCCCTGTGGGATCATGACTCCTCCCAGAGTCTGTGGCACCGTGCCATGAAGCAGCAAACATTTGTAGTAGGGAATGATGCCTCTTCATGAAGGCAGGGGTGTGTCATCATCTCTGTATTTTCAACATCCACCCTAGCATGTGAGGCTTAGGATAAGAAAAAAATTCTGTTTTTTTAGACTGGATGAATCCATCATATCAGGACCCTCTGTGCCTCTGGGGAACATATTCAGTGAGAGACATGAGCGCAATCCCACAGCTGCCTGATAGTGAGTGGCCTATGCAGCAGGGAGGGCTTCCCGGAGGCGATGAGGATGGAAGAGATGGTGGTAGGTCTATGCTTCGGAAGCAGGATGAGCTCCAGGGCTGATGGTTGTGAGACCCTGGCCCCTTTCTAGCAGAACCATGTTCTGCCCCTGTGCCTCTCCCAGAATTCCACATATCAGCAAAGCAGACAGCCTACAAAGGATTCTCCAGGCTGGCTCATGACTGCACAGTCACTTGGACCCCCCAGGCTACCTGAACTTCTCCTTGGGTAAAGAAACTGGGGTACAATGGCGGGGGGGGGCAAAAGTTTTGACAAGTGAAGACTAAAGCCTAGGCTGAGGCATCCTGGGTCCAGCTATTACTAACTCTGGTGAGTTAGTATTGTATGTGCCCATGACCAGCACTGCCATTGGGGCTGGCAAAGTGGAAGACAATCAGGGATACTTTGCTCCACAAAAATATAAAACCTTCCCCTGAGAGCCACTTGTTAAATATTTAACAATCTCTGCACTGGCAGGGAGCCCCAAGAAAGCAAGGAAGGGAGGAGTGCCAGCCACAAGGTATGAAAAACAGCCAAATACTTCACAGACATCCAGACAAGCAGACATAGGCACAAACAAACATGACCTGGGCACAAACATGCTCCCCAAACATGGATATACTCACACAGAGACACACTAATACACTCGCAAATAGATTCAGAGTTGGAGACACACATGGACTCAAATTCCCCTGTTCCATGCCCCCCTCCCCCACGTGAACAAAAGGAAGTGAGATTCAGCCAGCCTATCTTTGTTTTCTTTCCCTCACCTCTCTCTGACAACAGATGCTTCTAGTAGCTAATCAGTCATACCCAAGCTATGTGACTTTGCCCTTGCTCTTTGGTCACATTATTCTTAGATGGACAAATAGAACTTAACACCATTTTGTCCACTGACAACTCATTGCCAAGTGTCTACTTACTCAGCCAGCACTCATCATTTGTGCTCTCTAGCCATCCAGCACTGCTCACAAACTCCCACCCCTCCCCCATCAACCCATCCTCAATCCATCCGTTCACACATCCACACATACAACCAACAACCTCATCAGATTCCCCATCTGTGGGAGTCCGTGTATGAAAGCTGTGAACTTACTGTGAACTATGCAGAATGTTCTTCTCACAAGGTGGCCTTCTACAAAGAATTGTATACATTGTAAGTGAATGTGCTTGAATTCAAGGGCATGAAGGGAATGCCCTGGCATGTCCACATTATTTCTGTGAGAAAGACAAAGGCCTGAGCGAAATAGTCTTGGCTTTTTTCACATGACCAAAGATGATAAGACATAGCACCAGGTATATTCCCTCTCTGCACTTGTATTTGTCTAAGCTACCCATAATCATCAACTCATGTTTTGTTTTCTTTAAAAATACAATTGAAAAGTACTTCCTCTGCACTATTCTTGATCTCAAATGCCTGGTGTCTTCTAGTTCCCCATGTAGGACTTTGGAATATCCTTCAATCTGTGTAAACAGCCTAGCTGGCCATGGAGCAGGCTGATACCCATCACTCTAGTCATCTATGTGTCCATCTATTCTTCCATCTACTCAACTTAGCCTCACTGGCCATGGAGCAGACTGATGTTGTAAGGAGAGGGCCCCTGTTCTTCCTGGCCACCTGGCTACCTTACACCCAAAATAAGCACACAGAAACTGTATTCATTAATCACTGCTTGGCCATTAGCTCTAACTTCTTATTGGCTAACTCATATATTATTTTAACCCATCTCCATTAATCTGTATATCACCACGTGGCAGTGGCTTACTGGAGATTCGATCTCTTCTCTATCCCGTGCCACCTTTCTTCTCCCTGGTCTTTTGCTAGCACCTGAAAGGAGGCTTCTCCTGAGGAACGTTTTTGAAAATCCACTGTTCCACTTACTCATCCATCAATCAGCCCAGCATTTGGGTCCCACAGTCATGCTCTCTGCCTTAGTGAAAGGCCCTGGCCTTCAATTCCCAAGCACAAAGGGGCCTTGAGAGGGCAGCAATGGTAAGAAGTGGTCAGCTGGGTGTCCTCTGTTTCTTCTAATTTGATGACTGCATGAGTGTTCAGCTGGGTAAGACAGTGAAGCTTCCATCTCTCTGGTTCACTAAAGCCAGAGGACAATTTGGAGGTACCCAGAAGTCCCCTTACCCCTATGCATACTACACATGGAGATGGGCTTGGCTTGGTGTAGGGGTATGTTCTAAAGATGGAAGGCATGACAGTTGTGAGGACAAGGGAGACAATGGGAGAGTCTTCCTTTTAGTGGGGGTGGTTTCTCAAGGACAGTACTCAGACACCAGACTAAGGGGTTGGAGAGGCAAGCCAGTGTACAGATGAGGGATACTAAAGCTGGGACAGGGGAAGGGCTCTAGAGAGAACTGTCCCTCCATGGGCACAATGCTGAGTTTCCTAACCAAGGACCTTGTAATCCTTTGCGAGAAGATTCTCTGAGATCTGGGGAGACCTGTAAGTGATAGGGTAGGAGATAGGGCTCTAGGAACACCACAGCCCTTAATTTGCATCTTTTCATGTGGCAAGCTCCAGGTATCCACATAACTCTAGAGGTCATTTTGTCAGAAATAATTTTGCCAGTGTCTTCTTTTAAAGCAGTGGATACGGTGGTTGTTGGAGGGTTGCTATAAGGTATGGAGGGGAGGACCCAGGGTTTGTTCCTGATATGTGAGGACAGGAGACCCTGTATGATAGACACAGCGTGCAGAGGACAATGTTACTGGTCACGGAGGGAGGAGGACCCTGCTTCCTTTGGGATTATTTCATTGCAGCCACTCCGGTGGCCTGATAGGGAATTCCGCAGCAGAGACTCACAGCAACTGTGCAAATGTCAGGTGTAGGTTCCGAAGTGACAGTGAGTTCCTATTCCTGCCTACCTAGGAACTAGACTTGGAACTTGCTAACATTTAGGTTGCCATGGAAACTCATTACTAGATTCCCTGACAGTCCACTAAGGAAAGGGCAAGACCGACACTTCTTTGTAGGCCTGCAATGCCTTGAGGGCCTGCTGTGGATGGGTATCCATTCTCCCCTCTACACACTCACAACCACCCATCACAAGGTGCAGTCATTCACAGACTCAGCTCATCAATCCAGTGTTGGAGGCGGGCTTTCATTTTCCTTTCCCTTTGTGCCATCTGCTCATGTCTTTAGTGCCATAGCTAGGTCTCTACACTCACTTGTGCCACCATGTAACCTCTAGCTGGCCCAGTGCAGAGGCTCCCAGGACCTCCCTCTGTTCTTTCTTAGCTCTTTTTCTGCCATCCAGATCCAGGCCTGACTTGTTTCCTTCCTGAACAATAGCTTTATCAGCTTTCAAGAGGACTATAAGCCTGCAGCCTTCTCTTCAGCCTTTGAATCCATAGTGCTTGCTGATAGTTCCTTACTCCCCTCGAATGAACCCCAATGTTCTCTTCCTGATGTGAGGTGGCATAATTATCAGCAGCTGTCTCTTTCATGACCTTGAACAAGAAGTACCTGTCCAGGAGCTTGAATGGGCTCAGCCATTCAAGGGAGATGCAAATGAGCAAGTCCTGGCTTTGGCTGTGATCCAAAGTTATAGGCTTCTTGGAAAGCCAAAGCCTGGAGGTCATGGGGAGTGCACGGCCTTGTATCAGCCAGCTCTGGATGCATTTCACAGACCAACAAGCCTTTGTGGGGCCCTCCCAGGACTGGACTCAGAGTGGAGGATGCCTGTCTCCAGCATATGGGGATGAGCAGCAACCATTGTTTTTCTTTGTGAAATGGACAGTCAGTGTGGCAAGCTTCCTTTTAGAAAGAAAGCAGAGTTGCTGGCCAGGGAGGGCAGACAAAAGCTTAGACAACTGTGCCAGGTGTAGGGATTTTTTTGGCAGCTACTTACTTCAAAGGCTTTAAAATCTTATCATTTCCCACTCCCCCGGGTTTAGGGCTGCTGATGAGACATCTGGTATTATTGGGATATATTTTCTTTTGCCTGTGGGTTAACATTTTCCCCTTAGTGCTTTTAATACTTACTTTCTAAGCATTTCTATACCACATTATGATATTACACAATAGTATGCTGTTCTGTGGAGATTTTTTTCTGGATGTATCGGTTTAGGATTCCAAATTCCTCTTGTGTTTGAATATCCATTTCTATTGCTGTGTTAGGAAATTTTCTCTTGCAATTTTACTGAATAAATTATGCCTTTAGTCAACATCTCAGCTCGTACATTTGTCACGTGCATTCTTAGTTATGGTATTTTGATTGTGTCTCAAATTACACAGTCACACACAAGAAAAGTTATTGGAGTTTTGGGTCATAATCATTCATTTTTCTTTACATGTCTATGTGCTGATTAGTTAGTTGTTTTGGGTCAACAGGACACACACTAAGGACACCCAGGAAAAGAGAACCTGAATCAAGGACTTACCTCCATTAAACCAGCTTGTAGCCATGTCTGTCTGCCAGGCATTTCTTGATTGATGATTGATGTGGGAGGACGCATTCAAATGTGGGTGGCGCCCCCCCCCCACGGGAAGGTAGTCCTGAGTTTGGTAAGAAACCATGTTAGGCAAAACAGGGGAAGCAAGGAAACCAGTAAAAGCAGTGTTCCGCCAGTGCCTTTGTTTCAGGTCCCCTTTACAAGGCCCTGCCTTGGCATCCCTTCATGATGGGCTAAGGAAGCCCTGCAAATATACTCTTTTCGCCCCAGTTGGTTTTGATCATATTGTTTTGTTACAGCAACAAAAAGCAAACTAGGGCAATGTCTGAATGGGTTATTGTCTGAATTTATCCTCTGTTCCTGAAATTTATCTTCTTTGGTCTTCCCTGTTAATGTTTTCCATTGTGATTCTTACTTGATTGTTTCATTTCCTACATTTCTGTTTCATGCTTTCTGATTTTCTACTTTTCTTGCTGACTGAGGCCAAGTGAAAAAGGAACATGGCATTCTCAGTATAGACCGGTTCGTCAACGAATGAAATGGGTCTTGATCCAGTTCTCTTGTAATCCAGAGTCCATTTCTGGGCTCTTTGCCTGAAATTGTGCTAAGCACATTCTTTACCTCATGTATTCTCAACACCAGTCTGTGCTCACTGCTGACGAAACTTGGTTCAGAAAGGCCAATCCTTTGTTCCAGGCTACATAGGAGTTCAATGTAGTGGTAGGACCCTTTGCCATGCTGAAGGTTCTGAGGTTATAGCTCAGATGTTGCATGGAGACATTTGCTGCTGGACAGCATGTGTGTGTGGCCTTCCCATTTAGTTATCGTCAGAATGATCTTCAGCAACTCTGCTCAGACAACAAGAATAAAACTGGGCCACAGCAAAAACTGAAATAAGATGTCCATCCTTGTTTCCTGACAAAGTATGCCCTAACCTAACTGGATGCTCACTCAGAACTACCTTAGAGGCCAAGCAGGGGACTAGTCACAGGGAGTTAGGGAGGGCTTGTGAGTTCCTCTTTGGATTCGCATGATGCTGATTTCTACTTTCCATAACTTGAGATAATTTCAAAGAGCAAACTGTACAACCATTCTGCAACTATGTCTCCAGAAATCTAAAATGCATGTTTCTCTTAGGCCAAAGAAAAATAGGCTCAAGGGCCAGGCTCCTAAAACCATGATGGAAGAGGAAGCCAAAAATCAGATGATGGTTGAGGTTATGGTGAAGAGACATAGGTCCTGATAGTAGTCAGAGAGAAATTAAAAATCTGCCTGTCACAGTCCTGTCCTGTCCTGGTTGTCAAAGAGTGGGTTTCTGTTCACTGCAATGAGCTGGATGGGTGGGAAGAGTGGTCTTCCCAGGGACTTGCCTCAGTGTTGGTACCACCTGGAGATAGCATCTCATTGGACACCTCAGGACAAGGGCTGGTCCCACAAGCACTTTCTCCTTCCTTCCTTCCTTCCTTCCTTCCTTCCTTCCTTCCTTCCTTCCTTCCTTCCTTCCTTCCTTCCTTCCTTCTTTCCTTCCTTCCCACCTTGAACTTGAACTCAGTGATTCCCCTGCCTCTGCCTTCTGAGTGCTGGGGATTAAAGGCAAGTGCCACCATTGCCAGGCTTCCACCAGCCCTTCAGTTGGGATACAAATTAGGGTATTCATAATGCCTCTTTAGGTGACACATACTACTCCCTAGTACAACACCTATTGTTTTGACCTGAACTCCTCATGTTTCAAACTGCCCATCTACTAGACCAATATTCACTTCGCCCCTCAGTGCTTCGAGCCCATTGCTTAGTGGACCTGGACTGGGCTATCTCTGCTGCCCTGCCTACACTTCATCTTCCTGAGCTTTCTTTCATGGCAGCACAACTTTCTTTTTTTTATATTTTTTCTTTTATTTTTTTAAACAAGAAAATAAACTATCTTTTTTTCATTTTACATACCAATCCCAGTTCCCACTCTCTCTCCTCCTCTTCTCTCCACCTACTCCCTCATCCATCACCCATCCACTCCTCAGAGAGGGTAAGGAATTGCTTTGGGGAAGGTCCAAGGCCCTCCCTACTATATCTATGCTGAGCAAAGTATCCATTTAAAATAGAATAGTCAGTGCATGCAGTAGGGATAAATCCTGGTGCCATAGTCAGTGCTCCCCCAGTCTTCCCCAGCCATACAATTGTCACCCACATTCAGAGGGACTAGTTTAGACCTATGCTGTTTCTTTCCCTGTCTGGTTGGAGTTGGTGAGCTCCCATTAGCTCAAGTAAGCTGTTTTAGTGGGTGTCCCCATCATGGTATTGACCTCTTTGCTCATGTTTTCACTCCTCCCACTCTTTAACTGGACTTTGGGAGCTCAGTCCAGTGCTCCAATGCAGGTCTCTGCCTCTGTTTCCACAACTTGTTGGATGAACGTTCTATGATGATATTTAAGATATTCATCAGTCTGACTATGAGGCAAGGCCAGTTTGGGCACCCTCTCTATTGCTTAGGGTCTTAGTTGGGGTCATCCTTGTGGATTCCTGGAATTTTCTCTAGAGCCAGGTTTCTTACTAGCCCCATAGTGGCTCCCTCAATCAAGATATCTCTTTTCTTGCTCTCATCTCTGTCTTTCTTCCATCTCGACTATCCCATTCCCTCAAGTTCTCCTTGCCACTCCCCTTCTCTCATCCTTTTTCCTTTCCACACTCCCATTTCCTCCCTCACCCCTATGTTCCCATTTTTTCAGGTGATATTTTCTATATCGACTTTCCAGGTGGATCTATGTATTTTTTCTTAGGGTTCACCTTGTTACTTAGCTTCTGTAGGACCATGAACCATAGGCTCAATATCCTTTGCTTCACAGCTAGTATCCACATATGAGTGAGTACATTTCAACTTTTTGGGTCTGGGTTACCTCACTCAGGATTTTTTTTTCTAGATCCATCCATTTGCATGCAAATTTCAAGATGTCATTTTTTTTTTACCACTGAGTAGTACACATTAGAATGTGTAAATGTGCCACATTTTCTTTATCCATTCTTCAGTTGAGGGGCATCTAGGTTGTTTCCAGGTTCTGGTTATTACAAATAACGGGCAACACATCCTTCACGAAGGATCCAGGCACTGCGGAAGGAAGCTGGGCATGTCTGCAAGCAGTCCACATGGTGTTATTTGTGTAGAAATCAAATGAGTAACAATGTCCCCTTGATATTGTATATGGCATGCTGTGGCGTTGCTGTGCTATCCTGTCACTCTAAGCACCCCGGCTGCCTATCACCAAGGCAGAAACAAGAAATTGGTTCTTTAAACTGTGATTTAGTCAGAGAGCTGACAATCTGCAACAAGACTGAAATCTATGGGCCTTTCAAGTCTTTTCTCATTAGCATTTTTACAGGGAACCAGAACAAAGGAAACTGATTTAAACTGCAGACTTCTTCTGACCTGTGGCTTATGTCTGTTGTTTCTGTTATGTGCTTCTCCAGTATCATCATCTCTCTTGGTGTAGCAGGGAAGGGTTTGAAGATACCAAGGCCATGGGGTCTTGCATCTCTTTTCTAGTGTGTGTGTGTGCGTGCGTGCGTGCGTGTGTGCGTGCGTGTGTGTGTGTGTGTGTGTGTGTTGGGAGGCTTTACTCAAGACAGACAAACCATTTGATGTGTGCATGAGCAGATTCCTTCCTATACAATGAAGTACAGATGTGCTCTTCTAATATTAAACACACAGGGCCCCTATCATTATCACCTCCATCTGATATCTGCACGTTCCTGTCCTTTATACTGATGGGGATTTTTCCTGCTCTTGCCTCATTGGGAACGTGATACAATGAGGTCCCACTGCTAGGACGAGGGACTCTGGGTTTTTCTGACGAAGTTTGGCCCACAATCCAAAAAAAAAAAAGGCTTTTGTAAGTCTGCTTGTTTCCATTTGCTCCATCCCCCTGGAACTTTCTGTATCTTTCATTTGGCTGCTGGGCTCCACAATGAGTGATCAGCAGCACTGACTGTGTCTCCAGGCTGGGCCTCATCATCCGTATATGGCAATTCCTGGGACTGCTTCCCAGATTTGTCTTTCAATCTTTTCCCTGGATTTTAAAGGCTAGAAAAGAAAATAAGAAACATGTGGCTGAGGGGTGGTCACCAGGGATGCCAGCTCTCAGCCAATCTTTGTTTCCAGGGTCTCCCTTGGAGGGAACTTATTTCTGACACCAGTGTGTTTTATTGCTGTGACATCTTAAGACTCAGGGAATGTTCAGGTTTTCCCATCCACTCCCCCTCCCCCCGCATCCACTGGCATAGAACTTTCTGTCACTTGTTTCTTTCATTCATTTGCTACATCTTTATGTTGTCTTTCATGTAGGTTAGAAATGAGATTGCTGGACATTTTCTATGTATCTGACTGGATCCTTCCATAAGCTTCCATGACCTGCTAATAGAGGATATTGTCACGGCAGGATGAGGAGCCAGGAGACAGCCTATGACAGACATCCTATGTCTGCATCCAGGGTCAAGGGCTTTCTGTGGACAACCATTACCCACTCTCCTCCCTGCAGTGGGGCCTCACTGCCAGGCATATGGCAAGGTAGACAAAGTAAACATAACAGTGGTTTTCCTCTGAGGTGGTCTTTTCAGGCCTGGTTTCCATAGATGGCCAAGTGTTAGAGCTTTGGAAGGGTCTCGGGTCCTTTTCAGCTTCTCACCTAGCCTCTCCATAGGGATTTGTAGGTGTCTCTGAGATAGGATCCCCTGATCTCACTGGGGTAGTCAGGCTTCTTTTTTCTGTTTCCCTTTCAGGATAACAGCTGTTTCTGGATTCTGGAGGTCCAGGTTTTTTTTTTTTTTTTTTTTACGTTTCTCCAAAGAATCTATCTGCTTTCACTCAACTGACACCTCTTGGCAACTGGCCAGGGCCGGGGCAGACATCTAGTTATAACAAATCTGTGGTCAGCACTTTTGAGACACTTCTCACACACCCCAGGCATTCACTTTCATCCTCCTATTCTGTTTATCCTGGTCTTCTTGTTGAACAACCCCCATACCCGCCTGGGCCCTTAGAGAGATGTTTGTATAGCCTTTTCCCTCTGTATGGCTTTGGAATCCCTATGTCTGGATTTTGATTCTGTTCCATGGTCTAGCCCAGATTCTCCCATGGCTATGAAAATGCAAACTTGGAAACTGCTTTCATTGTAAGTTTGGCTTGTTCTTGACCTTAAGAATTATACAATTGGGGGCCAATTGGAGGTGTCCTTGTAGAATTTCAGAGTATCTGGCTTCAATCCGCACGAAGCTAGAGGCATCATCCTCCCAGTGGCTGCTGTGCCATAGTCCTGTCCTAGGAATGGTCTTTGCACACTGCCTGTCCACAGTGCAAAATAAACCCTTGCTTCTCCTTTTATTTAGCACATCGTGCCCATCAGTGGGTTCCAAGCAGACAGTGACCACAGAATACTGTTCTACCTGAAATTCCAATACAGACTTCCTGGTACAGTTTCACTCTGAAGGCAGATGCTTCTGGTCCTAAAACACTAAGTCAGATTCCCTGATGCACATGGGGTAGCAAATGAAATGACGTGTTTCATCTGGACATCCAAGTGAGACTTCCTAGTGTACCTGAACTTCCAGGTGAGTCTTACCTGGTTGGGGGGGGGATTGTAATGCTTCGTCGGAAGACTCACTGGGTACTTGCACTTTTGAGAAAAACTGTTTAGTGTATGTGTACTTTATGGTGAGATTCCCCAGATCAGCTTGCTCTCCTTGGCGAGACTCAATTTTGAACCTGGACTTCCAATACAGTGTCCTGGATAGAGTTATATAACACAATGTCACTTCCTGGTGCAACTTAATTCTCAGGTGGGACTTCCTCTTTCATCCAGACTCCCAGGAGAGACCCTGCTGTGCCTGAGTCTTCACTTCAGATGTACCTTCTTGCTCAGGTTTGTATCCCTGCTGCACCTCTACTGACCCTTCATGACAGAGCTGACCTTGGGGATGAATCTGCCTGGTGCGTGTGCACACCCTGATAGTGTCTCTTGTCCCAGAGCTCTTTCATTTGGGTATTTTTTTGTAAAAAACTAAATTTTCCAGCAAATTTGTATGTGTCACAAGAACTGCTGGAAAAGATTCAGTGGCTCATGGTCACTGACAAATACCTGCATTTCTAGGTGTGACTTGAAGGTGCGATAGTGCTTCCGGTTGGTAATCACTGATGCCCCATCTTCCTAGGTCAGAATCTCCAAAATATGCCTACATTTCCAGGTCAGAGTCGCTTGGAACTTGTACAAAGAGGTTAGAGGACCTGGTTCATCTGTACCTCTGATGTGATACTCTCAGTTGTATAATTTACTCCTGGGTGGGACTTCCTCCTTCACCTGTAAGTTTCCTGATGCAACTGAAATACAAAGTGAGATTCTTTGGGTCACCTGCACTTTCAGGTGACTATCCTTGTTGTACCTGCATTCCTAGGCAATTCTCCCTGATAAGCTGTATCTTCCAGGTCCAATACTCTGCCGCCTCTGCAGTAATACTATCATATACTGGGTTTCACTGCCCTTTGAGGCAGGTCTTTTTGGTGAAGCTTCACTTCCACTTATATCTCCCTGTAGAACTAGTATTTGGATGATTCTTGTTGGTTTACCTAGTCTCTAGAGCAACTGTATTTCACGGCGAGACTCCACAGAGAACCTGCACTTCCAAGTGAGATTTCCTATTGACCTTGAATTGCCAGTTGTTTAGGATTTTTCCTGGTTACTGTGTTAAAATACTCTGACATAAGTAGCTTCAGGAAGAAAGGCTTTATTCAGCTCACAGCTCGAGGCTGGTGTTCAATATGACAGAGGAATGGCAGCAGCATTAACTTGAAGAAGAACAAGAGTGAGTACCATATGCATACAAGTGATCACCTCCCTTTTCTCACTCTTACACTATTCAGGGCCCCCTGTCTAGGTAACAGTCCTGCCCACAATGAAGACAAGTCTTCCCACCTCAACTAATCAAGACAATTCCCCACCAGCATGTGCTATGGGACAATGGTCTTGTAGTGTTTCAATAAAATGCTGATTGCCCAGTAGCCAGGCAGGAAGTATAGACAGAACGACCAGGCAGGAAGTAGAGGTGGGGCTATGGGAACAGGAGAATTTGGGGAAGAGAAAAGAGTCAATCTGCAGCCATCACAGAGGAAGCTAGACACAAAGGAAGCAAGATGAGAATACCTCACTGATAAAAGATACCAAGTCACCTGAATAACACAGACAAGAATTATGGGTTAACGTAAGTCATAAGAGTGCTATTCTCTGGGGCATGTGCACTGTCAGGTAAGATTTCCTTCCAGGTGAGATATTCTGATGCATGCATATTTCCTGGATGATTCCTGGATGTGTCTGAACTTCAAAGAAGAAATCACCATACCACCTGTTCTGTGAAGGAAAACTCTCTTGTCTATCTGTACTGCAGCTGAGACATCATTTACCAGGTCTCTTAAGTGAGATTCCATGGTGGCCCTGCAATCATATACATCACCTTGGTACACTCCCAATTCCAGTTGACTCTCTCTGGTGAGGCTGAACAAGGTGGGCTTGCCTGGTGCATTGAACTCCCGTGTTAGTGAGGCTTCCTTTTGCACCTAAACCATCAGGTGAGACTCAACTTCGCTCTCATTTCCCTCTATGCAACTGAACTATCAGGTGGAATTAAGTCTTAACAGCTCTCTAAAACTCTTGCAGTGATTGGAGCCCATAGTTTTTCCCCTCTAAGTCATCCCAGCCTTCTATATATTTTTGTATCCCTCTTTACAACTCTTTTTCTCTTCTCACCTTATTTCTACTTCTTTCATCTCAGACTGCCTCTGTTTCCCCTCTTCCTGGTCCTTTTTGACCTGGAAGCTACTGGAAGCTCTTTAGTTTCAATCTTTTTGCTAGCACCACACCTTTAGTTGCTATTGTTTCTGCTGCTTGGATAACAAGCAGCTGTATTTGCCATGCAACTTCCTCAAAGTATCTGGTGTGCTCAAAGTAGTCAATGCTGACGTGGAGATAATCTGACTGGCTGACTGGCTGATAGTCAATAGCTATCAATGAGATAAGCTGACATTCATGGATTCAACAGATGGACTTGTTGAACACTTGGAAACTTTGCATCTTTTCTATAAGTCTGCAGATTTCTTTTATTGTTGTTATCTATTTTATGCCATTGGAGACAGTGGACCTATCCTCTCTGCACTGGCTTCATCACAAAGAGTCATCTACCTTATCTCAGGGACTCTCCCCATTGGTTTTCCTCTCTGTTTCTACTCCCAACCTCACAGTCACTGTATACCCCTTTCCCTGTGGAATAAAGTGACAAGAGCCATTTGTAGTAAGATGACCTCATGTTCCTAGAGGTAAGTGGGGGCTTGATGCATCTCACATGCAGGAAGGGGAAATGGGAGGAATCATTGTACCTCAGAGCAATACCATTTGCCAGGCTATACTCTGATTTAGATTTCATAGACTTTATATTCCCACAGGGTTACAAGGTCAGCCTCTCTCAGCCAGAAGAGCTCCCTACAGGGTCTTTCAGATGAGAGCAATCTCCAAGTACCCTCTCCCTGAGCCAGCCTCTCTCTCCTCTCTAAACTCCTGCCTGCCACTCCAGACCCTCAGTGTATTCAATACAAAAGAGAGGCTTGTATAGTTCCCAGCCATGGATCCACCCAGACTATACCATGCCCAAGCTGGTATCTGGGTTTGTTAGTTGGCTGGAAAGTTTCCTTCATGTCCTGTCCATCTGGATATCTCCAGCTGTGCAACATCTGGATATTCCCAGTTGTACAGCATTTAAATGTTCCCAGTTGTCCATTTGTATATTCTCAACTGCACATCTGGATATCCCCAGCTGTGCAGCATATGGATATGCCCAGCTGTGCAGCATCTCAATATTAGCAACTGCCTATCTGGATATTCCCGGTTGTGTATTTGGATATTTTCAGCGGCCAATCTGGATATTCCCAGCTGTGTAGCATCTGAATATTCCCAGCTGTGCAGCATCTGGATGTTCCCAGCTATACATCTAGATATTCCCAGCTCTGCACCTGGATATTCCCAGTTGTGGATGAGTGGTAAAGGGGTAGAGAGTTCGATTAATGTGTGCATGGAAGGATAGTGGATGGATGACTGGAAGTAGGTGTGGGTAGCTGTGTGGATAGTTTGATGAATGGGTAAGTGGGAAGATGTTTAAGGAAGCTGCGAGTGTGTGGGAGGGCAGGATGTCTGGGGCATCAAAGATAAGTGTTTCATGTGTAAGGAGATGCTTAATAAAGAGTCCATCAGAGCACCAAACTGGGGAAAACATCCATTTCTCCATCATAACACAGTGTGGACAATGAACAGGAACCAGTTTATGTAGCCAGGGTTCAATGGCTGACTGTCAGAGCACACCCTGCTAGAGACAGACAGCAGAAAGAAGAAAGACAGAGTGGGCTAAACTCACCTGCTCATGTTCACACACGTAGTTATGTGTGTGTGTGTGTGTGTGTGTGAGTGTGTGTGTGTGTGTGTGTGTGTGTGTGAGAGAGAGAGAGAGAGAGAGAGAGAGAGAGAGAGAGAGAGAGAGAGAGAGCATGTTTAAGACTGAGTCTGTACATGGATGTGTTGGAATAAAAGCTGGTTTATGAACTTTGGGGTGTCTCTATGTCTGAACTGTGTGGGGAAGTTCATTTGCTTGCCTGTCTGGATGCTATTATAAGAGTGTTTGGCTATATGTCTGAGCATCTGCATGTATCTGTTTGTGTTTTCCCCACCACACTTTATGTCTAGGACTTCTTGCCTTGTTTCTGTCTTAGTCCCTGCCAGTGATGGTCTGCTAAACGTCTAATAATTACCTCCAGGGACAGTGGTTGGGAGAGCTCTGAGTTTTACACTTGATTCCCAGAGGACAAATCAACACTGGTAGACTGGAAATGCGTTATAACTAAAACCAGTGTTGGTGATAGTTGTGTATACAGACAGAGTGCCAGAACTGGCTCCATGGCACCTCAGCCTGGGTTTGGTTCCCTACTTGACAAAGCTCCCATGGTCTCATTCTACCTTAGTTACCTGAAGTAGCTATCTGAGTGACCTGTGGGTAGCTGTCCTGTGGTGGTTTGAAAGAGAATGTTCCCATAGGCTCATGTATTTGAATGCTTGGTCCCCAGTGGATGGACTGTCTCCTACAAAGGATTAGGAGGTGTGACTTTGTTTAAGGAAGTGTGTCACTGGGCGAGAACTTTGAGATTTCAAAAGCCAATGACTTTCCCAGCTTCCCTCTCTGCCTGTTGCTTGTGGAAAAGAAGGAAGCTCTCAGCTTCTGCTCTAGCCCCATAGCTGTCTGCTTGATGCCATGCTCCCACCATGATGGCCCTTGACTCAGCCTCTGAAACCATAAACAAGTCTCCAATTAACTGCTTCCTTTTATAAATTGTCTAGCTCACGGTGTCTCTTCACAGCAATAGAAAAGTAACTAAGGTTCTTGCCCCTGCCTGTGTAGTCAAGACTGGCCTAGAGATTCCTTCCTAGCCCTTCTGACTAACTGAATTGCAAAATTCTGAGGTGGAGATCAAAGAGCAAGGCAAGACTCAGCATGAAGCTAAATGACGTGGGGCTCCCCAAGGTCTATGCTTACAGACCCAAGTCCTGGAGGGGACCCTGCCCCTTGGGTATGGTGACCAGGTGTCTTTGTTTCTCTTCCTGTACTGTGATAATACACCCTGAGAAAGCACTTTAGTGCAGGAAGGGTTTCATTTGGCTCAGCACTCCAGGTTACAGTTCATCACAGTGGGGCATCAGAGCTGCAGGAACCTGAGGAAGCGGCTCACACATCACATCAGGAGCAGGGAGCAAGGACCACAGCTACTGCTCAGTTCCTTTTTCACATATACAACCCGGACCCCTTGTCTAAAGAATGGTACTACCTCCAATTAAGATGATTCTTCGCCTATCAATTAATATAATGAAGATAATACTTCACAGACATTTTCAGAGGCCCATTTTTCCAGTGATTCAAGGTGACAATTAGTACTATGCAGAACACCAAGCCATATGCCACCTCCAGGAAGCACTCCCAACTGAACTGGCCCCTCACAGAGAGCGTCACAATTGCTGTGGAGATTCCCATTCATTCCAGGAAATATGGACTCAGCAATGGAGACAGAATTCATTCATGCATTCTAAAAACTGAATCTCTTCTTCCCCTCTGTGTCCATGTATTGTGCTAGAAGCTGAAATCCCAGAGTATAACTTTGTTTTTCTGGACATTTCCTCAATGCACCTCCACCTCTACAAACTGTGCTTCCCTCATGATGCTATGGTCTGAACTCTGCTTGGCCTTGTTAGTAGATATGGTCACATAGGTGCATGTTAGAACACCCCTCCCAGAAAGAGCTGAGTTCTCTGCCACCACAGCCCAAATCAACTGGGCTCAAACTCCCCCTGAGTCTCTCGTTGGTGAGTACACTCATCTTGCCGGGGATTTCATCCACCAAGGAGAACCACTATGTCCATCCATCTCCCTCTGGCTCTCTTGCCCTCTCACACACAGGGATATAGAGCAAGGACCTCAGGCCCTCTTTCTGGTTCTGTCATCAGATATCTGCCTTCTGCAGGGAAGCAGAGAGAGTCATGCCTGAATCATATGGGCCTAGGACGTGGTGGCCCCAGGGACTGTTCAGAGTAAAGCAATGAGACCTACTTCGTGTCTTATGTCCAGCAGGGTCAGTGTGCACTGCCTATGGCCTTCCTCTCCCAGTGAGCAAGCATCTCAACATGTGAACACGCTTCGCTGCAGGCTCTGCTCTGGCCAATTTCCTAGGGCCAACTCCTTGTCATCTCCCGTATCCAAGACTAACACCCTAGGTAGCCATCCTATCCTGAGAAGGTATGGTCTCAAAATGGCTCTTCATCAGACCTTCATGGCTCCCTGCTGTCTTCAGAACAATGCCCAGAACACTAAATTTCTATCCTGGGCCTACTCTTCTGGATGCCCAGACCCGTCACCTCCCTCCCAGCAAAGCTCTATAACTACAGGGAGCTTCCTGTCCCTTGGAACTCCAGACTGGCCATCTTGTCCCATTAGTTCATTCCTCGGTAAAATAACTTCAGTCCTGTTTCTTATCCTTTGTCCCTCACATATTATGTGCTCTGAGTGAGTAGGAAGTGTTAAAGTACCAGACAGCAACCTCTGTAACCAGGCAGAGTATCCAGTAACAGAGACACCCAAAGGAGAGAAAGGACAGGCCATGTACAGACAAGATGGTGGGGGATATAGGGTTGGAACAGGCCATTCTGCCTGGTGGCTGGTAGTTCCAGGGAACAATTCTGTCAGTTCAACAGTACAGCTGAAGGGAACCTACTGAGAAGATTATGAGCCCAGCAGCAGGAACAAAGGCCCAGAGGCAGCACTTTACAGCAAGGTCTCAGAGGAGTCAGTGAAGCTAATGGGGGGGGGGTGCCGCTGAAGTCATGCTCAGTACATGACAGGCTGCCTGCCCACAGCCTTGCAGACTGATTGAGAGAACTCTGATGTTTCAAGAAGCTGCTAGTGGTGCCTGGCACAGAGAATCCTTCATGTACACACTTGCAAAAATGCCAGAAATTCTCCCTCCATACTTCAAACAACACACAGTATCAAATCCTACTGAAACTTTCCTCCCCGAGCCCATTTACCAGACACAGAGGTGAATCACAGGGAGGTGACGTAACCTACCTAGGACACCATAGCAGGTCAAGGGCAGAGCGGGTGACTGGCTCTACATCCACCTGTCTCCCTAGTACCATCCATGCCTGTATTCCCCTTGAATGGTGACGTTCTTCTATAGCAGGGACTTGGTTTGTGTGAGACCACAACATCCCCCAAAGGCTCAGAGCCAGCCAGAACACATCTGTACGAGGAGCCCAAGGTGCCCTGTCCTTATAAGCTTCACTTGCCTATCCAGGCACCCACCTTCCTATCCAGGCACCCACCTTCCTATCCAGGCACCCACCGCCTATCCAGGCACCCACCACCTATCCAGGCACCCACCTTCCTATCCAGGCACCCACCCTCCTATCCAGGCACCCACCGCCTATCCAGGCACCCACCGCCTATCCAGGCACCCACC